>NC_034175.2:49774783-50062283 GCF_002021735.2 Oncorhynchus kisutch | reverse complement strand
AGGTTAGCAAGTCAGAAATTTCACTTTCCGACATGATGTGAATGCAGCATTAATTTTATTAAACTGCTGAAAACCATCCCACCTGCTGGCCAACAGATTGTTCTCGTGGCGATTTCATTCAATAGGGTTTTCAGTAGATTTATCTAAAGTCATCCATTTAAATGTTATTTGGTGTACCTTTAATTAGAATTCTCTCGACAGACTCTCTAGAATATTAGGGATCAATTAAAGAAAGCCATGTAAATATTAGTCTCCTTTTCATCACCAACTGGTATATTAAAAAATATTCTGATCTTGCATAGTATTTAGGGTAGGAAAGTATTTATGAATAATAATAAAAACTGGTTTGGTTTGGAGAGCCTTCACGCACTAAATGTATAGTGGTTTGATTCATCCTGAAAGTTACCATATTCAATTGTTCAAGCCATTAAATATTGAAATGTGAGAAAAGTGTACAATAGGTGTTGAACAGTAGTCTGTATAGTAGTCTAAAAATCTACCCTAATGATCCTCACTAAACATGGAACTGTGATGACAACGGTCCAGTCGTCGTGAACCGTGCTCCAGGCACAAGGTTTAAACTGCTACTTATGATCTGCGTTCCATAAGGCTACATGTCCCGAATTATTGCACAACTTGTAATACGTTAGCCTAATATGATCCACTATTCCTAGCAATCCACAGGAACAACCACATAAACATGACAGAAGAAGGAAAGGTAAACCAACGATGTAATGGAATGATGCAAAATGTAAGGAAAACAACACTAAGGTGACAGTTATAAATGTATGTGGGTATTACTGAAGGTGGCTACCAGATAGTGGCTAATATTTTACACGATATAAATTGTAAAAGAAATACCGTGTAAAGTCTGGGCATATAATTAAAACATTCTACAAATCATAAATCAACTCGGTACATTTTCCGCTATACTGTCATTTGATTGGGTCTCCAAATGTCATCCCTGCAAACTATAAGCGCATATGACTGGTTTCACATGTCTCCAGCGATCACAAAGTAAAATATAGTAGATCTAAAACAATTGTTATTTACATTTACAATCCTCTTACCCAAACGGTTTACTAATTTACCTAGCTTTTATCAATAGCTCTCATCAAAGTGTAAATTACCGTGCATGGATAATTATGTTATCAGAAAAAAGCAGATTTTGTTCCACTTGGAACCGACAGATTGCTCACGTGTAAAGGAATTGGAATTAGGAGGGAATTAAGTCAAAGTCAGAATACAGTGTATACAGTGGGGCAAAAAAGTATTTAGTCAGCCACCAATTGTGCAAGTTCTCCCACTTAAAAAGATGAGAGAGGCCTGTAATTTCATCATAGGTACACTTCAACTATGATAGACAAACTGAGACAAAAAAAAATCCAGAAAATCACATTGTAGGATTTTTAATGAATTTATTTGCAAATTATGGTGGAAAATAAGTATTTGATCACCTACAAACAAGCAAGATTTCTGGCTCTCACAGACCTGTAACAACTTCTTCTTTCTGTCCTCCACTCGTTACCTGTATTAATGGCACCTGTTTGAACTTGTTATCAGTATAAAAGACACCTGTCCACAACCTCAAACAGTCACACTCCAAACTCCACTATGGCCAAGACCAAAGAGCTGTCAAAGGACACCAGAAACACAATTGTAGACCTGCACCAGGCTGGGAAGACTGAATCTGCAATAGGTAAGCAGCTTGGTTTGAAGAAATCAACTGTGGGAGCAATTATTAGGAAATGGAAGACATACAAGACCACTGATAATCTCCCTCGATCTGGGGCTCCACGCAAGATCTCACCCCGTGGGGTCAAAATGATCACAAGAACGATAAGCAAAAATCTCAGAACCACACGGGGAGACCTAGTGAATGACCTGCAGAGAGCTGGGACCAAAGTAACAAAGCCTACCATCAGTAACACACTACGCCGCCAGGGACTCAAATCCTGCAGTGCCAGACGTGTCCCCCTGCTTAAACCAGTACATGTCCAGGCCCGTCTGAAGTTTGCTAGAGAGCATTTGGATGAACCAGAAGAAGATTGGGAGAATGTCATATGGTCAGATGAAACCAAAATATAACTTTTTGGTAAAAACTCAACTCGTCATGTTTGGAGGACAAAGAATGCTGAGTTGCATCCAAAGAATACCATACCTACTGTGAAGCATGGGGGTGGAAACATCATGCTTTGGGGCTGTTTTTCTGCAAAGGGACCAGGACGACGGATCCGTGTAAAGGAAAGAATGAATGGGGCCATGTATCGTGAGATTTTGAGTGAAAACATCCTTCCATCAGCAAGGGCATTGAAGATGAAACGTGGCTGGGTCTTTTAGCATGACAATGATCCCAAACACACCGCCCGGGCAACGAAGGAGTGGCTTTGTAAGAAGCATTTCAAGGTTCTGGAGTGGCCTAGCCAGTCTCCAGATCTCAACCCCATAGAAAATCTTTGGAGGGATTTGAAAGTCCGTGTTGCCCAGCAACAGCCCCAAAACATCACTGCTCTAGAGAAGATCTGCATGGAGGAATGGGCCAAAATACCAGCAACAGTGTGTGAAAACCTTGTGAAGACTTACAGAAAATGTTTGACCTCTGTTATATACCCTTTGTTGGCAATGACAAAGTAATGAGATAAACTTTTGTTATTGACCAAATAATTATTTTCTGCCATCATTGGCAAATAAATTCATTAAAAATCCTACAATGTGATTTTTTTTTTCTCATTTTGTCTGTCATAGTTAACGTGTACCTATGATGAAAAGTACAGGCCTCTCTCATCTTTTTAAGTGGGAGAACTTGCACAATTGGTGGCTGACTAAATAATATTTTGCCCCACTGTATGTTGACACAACTTCCTCTCTTTGATCTCCACTCCAAATGAATAGCGGGTGATTGGCATGTTATTCTCAAGGTCAGAATATGCATAGAGAAAAAAAAATCATAAAAAATTACGTTGCATTTAGGAGCGCTTAACTCGGGTCAGAATTCCCCCATAATTAGCACTTAAACACTACATGCCCGATTGTCACATAACTGATATATACATATGTATTTTTTTATTTAACCTTTATTTAACTAGCCAACTTTGTTACAAACAGTGAATGGTTTATTGTACAGTAAAGTGTGTACAGTAATGTCTATGATGTAGTCAAACATTTGTATTGCTTATAGATGGACATGGTCTGAGCTACAACCAAATATAGACGAAACCCCTAGTGACATGATAACACACTGGAGGATTGATACTTACTATTGGCCAGGGTTCCTTGAATGTGAAGGCCCAGTAGTAGCAAGCTCATAACATGGACATCACAAATTTCACCCAGTGTAATAACACAGTAATAACCCTGTAATAACAATATAATAATGGTGTAGTAACACAGAAGAGGAAAGGACTTTCCTTAATCCTGTAGAGATTATTGTGGTCCTTCATAATGCTCTGCTTGTTCTTTCAAGGACTCACCACTGTCCTGTGTAGGGGACAGAAAACATGGACAGTAAAGAGGAGTTCTAGTTCAAAACACAAGAAAGCAGTAGAGTCCATTCCAGCAGTATTTTTCAACTTTATAACAAGGTTGGGATGTTTGTTGAAATAATGATCAAATTCACAACTGCTTTAAATGTCAAGTCTACACTCCCCTACATATTTATTTGGAAAGAGAGCCAAATTAAAAGTTTTGGCTTCAATACTCCAGCATTTTGGATTTGAGATCAAATATTTCATATGAAGCGACAGTAGATTCATACTGTTTTACTGTTTAGAAATGAATGCACTTTATGTATCTGGTCCCCACAATTGAAGGTGTCATAATTATTTGGACAAATTCACTTATAGTGTATTACATTTAGTCAAAAGTTTAGTATTTGGTCCCATATTCCTAGCACGCAATGACTACATCAAGCTTGTGACTACAAACTTGTTGGATGCATTTGCAGTTTGTTTTGGTTGTGTTTCGGATTTTGTTGTGCTCAATAGAAACTAATGGTAAATTATGTATTGTGTCATTTTGGAGTCACTTTTATTATAATTAAGCAATAAGGCACGAGGGGGTGTAGTATATGGCCAATATACTGCATCTAAGGGCTGTTCTTAGGCACAATGCAACACACCCCCGGGGTGCCTTATTGCTATTATAAACTGGTTACCAATGTAATTAGAGGAGTAAAAATAAAGCTTTTGTCATATCCGTGGTATTCGGTCCGTTATAAACTGGGTGGTTAGAGCCCTGAATGCTGATTGGCTGACAGACGTGGTATATCAGACCGTATACCATGGGTATGACAAAACATTTATTTTTACTGCTCTAATTACGTTGGTAACCAGTTTATAATAGTAATAAGGCACCTCGGGGGGTTTTGGTATATGGCCAATATACCATGGCTAAGGGCTGTGTCCAGGCACTCTGCGATGCGTCATGCCTAAGTACAGCCCTTAGCCGTGGTGTATTGGCCATATACCACACCCCCTCGTGCCTTATTGCTTAAATATACCAGGGCTGTCAGCCAATGAGCATTTAGGGCTCAAACCACTCAGTTTATAAATAACAATATAATATGTTTCTGAACACTTCTACATTAACGTGGATGCTACCATGATTACGAATAATCATGAATGAATCATGAATAATGATGAGTGAGAAAGTTACAGATGCATAAATTTCATACCCCAAGAACAAACTTCCCTGTTATTGGTAATGGTGAGAGGTTAGCATGATTTATTGGATTTTCCATGTAGTCTATATTAAAGGCCACTGCATTTAATATAACAGGCTTTTCAAATTCAATATTGGTGCACAATTTCTACTTAAAATATCAAAGGGGGATAAAAGGTACTCTCGTGGAACGACCCTGCTCAGAATATGGGACCAAAAAAACGAAACTTTTTCCTGAATGTAATACACTATAAGTTCATTTGTTCAAATACTTATGACACCTTCAAATGTGGGGACTAGATACATAAAGTGCTTTCATTTCTAAACAGTAAAACAGATATGTATGAAGAACCAAATAAAAAAATGTAGCTTCACTGTCCAAATACATAGGGGAGTGTATGTCTATGACTGCCACTCACACAGAGAAAGGAGTTAGATGTGGATGAGGAGGACTGCACCAAGGCCCTCCGTCCATCAGGGGCAGCACCTCGTTTACCCTGCACAGACAGCCATCGCTTCAAATTCTGGGCTGAAGGAAAATAATCAGAGAGAAGGTTGAGTCAATACTGGTCAGGGTGCTTACATAACTTGTTCTATAAACTACCGTAAACACAAGTGAGGAAAGGCAAGTCACATGTGAGCAAGGTAGAGGGAGACTGGCATAGTTGATGCGTTTAACGAATGGTAGTGTCGGATGAACACACATGCACACATCTCTCATACACACACACTGACATACTGTGCTTTCTGGAGTGGTCCACAGCCTTGAATGAGCCCAGCATGGCAAACGGGTGATAGGACAAGGTGAAGGGATGAACAATGGCGCTCTGTAGAGACAGTCATCAGATACATTTTTCTATTTTAAGACCTTCTAATTAATGTCTTATAATGTAATGGTACATTTAGGCCTACTGAATATGTATACAGAGCAACACAGCATTATACCACAGCAAATGATCATTATAGACCAGATAACACTGAGGCTGAAGGCCTACTTACTTACTATACACTGAGGTGTTTTTAATGTTTTATACACTCAGTGTGTTATATATGATACCCCATAATACCTTCTTCCCACACAGACAAGTCTAGGCTGTAGGATTAGGCTATACTAACACTGGGGATATAGAAATGTGCAGTATTCTAAACTCAGTCTACCTTGGAGTGCTGGTGGGGATAAGCGGCAGACGGTTTGGTGGTGTAGAGGGCAAGAATGTCTTTTACAGGCAAGCTATTCTGGAGCAGAGAGGACAACAGAACGGAGGTTAGAGCAGAGGGGAAATATAGTTAGTAACACAATTCGCAATAATCATAAAAGGACCACATGGTCAACCCAGGGAAAGATCATGAACTAGGCAACGCTGCCCAGTTTGAAATATACTATTGCAGTTGATTTAGAGATTAAACGGGAACTGAAGCTCAACAAATTTGTAACATTGTATGAATTGCAAGCGTAACATACTGGATCATACGAAATAGATGACAGAGTACACAATTGTGTACTTGGAGACCCGTTTTGGCTGGTGAGCACTACTTTCAAAACGACTGGTGGAAATTATACAAAACCTTTATAACGTATCTTCATTCAAAGTTTAGCAACAGAGGAGCATGGCTTTGGAGACTGGTGATTCATTGTGTAGTAACAAGGGAGGTTAGCTTAAGGGTCATTGACACTTTGGACTGAGCCGTGGTAGTAGACTCCCAACTCTGCCAAACGCTTCTAGATTACAAGGGTTACTAAGGGTCAGTAAGACTGCAGACTGAGCTGTGCTAGACTCACAACCCCTGGCATACTGTATGCCCAAGTACTCAGTCTACTCACCAGGATCATCCCAGCGAAGGAAGAAAGGATCATGGCTTCTCTCTCCAGGTGGTTGGGGTACTGGTCATTATAACCTGGGCTGCCCACTCCACTACAGGGAACAAAGTCAATCAATCCAATTTGATTTAGAAAAATCATTTTCATAGCATCAGTTGTCATAAAGGGATTTACAGTAACCTGGCTTAGAGCTAAAGCCAATGCAGTAGATAAGGAAGTTAGCAGAAGTCTTCATGTCTCAGATAAGGTTACTCAGGATGACACAATCAAGTGGTATTGTGTTTGGAAGTCAATGTTTCAATGTACTTACACAATGTCTCTGTCCATCACATCATGTCGCTCCTCTTTCTCTAGCCACCAAAGGGCAACACTTATGGCCAAGTCATAATGGGCCTGGATGGAAGTACAGACACATTAAGTACAGGGTTTGAATAAATGTTGAAATAATCATAAAAACAGTCAACTGTTTAACTGTATATAACATCCCACATTAACCCCTGGTGGAGGATGGTGCACTCCAGAACGTGTGTTGAGATTCCTACCAGGTCATCCAGCATGCTAGTGGATCCTTTCCCCTTGGGGTCAAAGCCATTCTCCCTCAGTTTCTGACCAATGTAATCTCCCCTGTTCAAAACACAAAACTCTTTCAAGCGCCTGAAAAATGGAATTGCAATTAATCTAAATGTCCACTTCCCACACACCATTCCTCTAAATCTATAATTTTATCATCCACAGAAAGCAACTCACAGAAGGGCTTCAATGTCTCTTCTCAGTCGCCTTGTCTCCATTTCTCTGAGATAGCGCTACTCATGCGGAGGGATAACTCCTTGGTGGTCCTGTAGCCTACACAAAACTACGTTTTCAAATATAACGTCAAAGTACTTGACAATGACTGTAGGAGTTGGCATGGCAGCACAAACCGATCTTGGACCAGGGTAAGAAATTGGAGGAAAGGAAGTTACATTGTAGATAAAGGATGGAGATGGAAAGAAATCAACAGGTGATGATAAAGTATGATACTGCATGTCTGTTTGCGTATCAACGCTGACCTCAGCTGGGGCTCATATACAAGACATAGTATATGAGACATAAGACATAGTGCAGACTGCAGGGTAGTCTTGAACCTGGCACCTCTCTGGCCCTACACAAATCAAATCAAGGTCCAGGAAATGTGATACAAGCCATTAAACTCACATCCAGCAGAACACAAATAGGTTTTTACTAAACCTTTAATCACTGACGATTATTGTGCAGCCTGAAGTGCTTAAGCAAGGCAAAAGCAAGGTGATTAGAAGTAGGTCTAGACTGTGTCTGACAAAGATTTGGCCTCACAACCTTTTCCCACAACTAGTCTCCAAAATGAGATGTTGACCTAAATAGGTCACTGTTGATTTACATAACATTTTATGTAGCATGTGCCTGGTAAAATGGGTGCTTATTCAAATCTGAGTTACATGATCAAATTGGCAATCTAAATCCATATAACATTACAGGTGGTCATATTTTTAATACAGAGACACACATTCATGTTGTATAGCAATCTGTACTTACCACACGGTGCAGAATTATCAGCAATGGTTACACCCAAAAACTGCAGTACTACTCTAAATGTCAGAGTAGCACAAAATCACAAATGTGTTTCATGTAAATAAACCAACCAAAAGACACACTGCAAACGGTAGCCGCTTCAGGGGACACCTGCTTGTGGAAAGGCTGTGTACAGTAGAGACCGAGGGGAGCAGAAAGACAACCACAGCCTCCTAAGTGAACAGCCTACTCTGAATAATTCACACAGGGCCTCCAGTCAATCACTCACACAATACAGGTCCAGATTATTTTAGAAACATAAGGAGGTGCGTTGGTCGGCACTTAACCATGATGTGATCCAGCCATAGATTAGCTAGATGGTGCAGTCAGTCACCTAAGGATGAGTTGAACAACCTTAAGCAATAGCTAGCTGCCCCAAAGGGCATAATTAAAGTTGTTTTGTAACATGCTCCATCGAATCATATTGCAACAACTTTAAATATACCATTAGAGGCAACTAGCTATTGCGTATGGGTGTTCGACTTACCCTTAGGTGACTGACTGGACCATCCAGATAATGTATGGCTGTATCACATATCTGTTACTGTCACAAAAAAAATGTGGTATTTCTTACAGGCGTATTCAATTATTTATTCCTTCATGACTAATAAAGTGGGTGCTATATTAACAAAAAGATTTTCAACCTAAAATGTATTGACATTTTATTTGTAAACTTATATTAAAACAAAAGGGAAACACAATAAAAGCATTGGCAATATGTGTAAGAATTAAATTAGATGTCACAGAATAAAGTCAATTAACTGAATGCATGTTCTCCAAACTGCCAGGTTTATATGGGTCCTTCTGTTGTAGTCTTTTCTTCTTCTTCTTCGCTTTAAAAATGGGAGAACTCAGGTACTTGGTGTCTGAGAACTTATCTCCACGTCTCATTTTGCTGTTAAAAGAAAGAAACAACAGTTGAATAATCAAGGGCTGGTATCATAGCCTGATAAAACCAACCTGACCACTAGCAAAACCAACCTGATCACTAGCAAAACCAACCTGATCACTGTGCAAAACCAACCTGATCACTGTGCAAAACCAACCTGACCACTGTGCAAAACCAACCTGACCACTGTGCAAAACCAACCTGACCACTGTGCAAAACCAACCTGACCACTGTGCAAAACCAACCTGATCACTGTGCAAGCTACTGATAACATACTACTAAAGGTAAGCTTTAGTTTCATTTCCAGAGCATTCCTCACCAGTTAATGGGTGGCAACTTGTAGCTAATGGCAGCTCCCCGTCGCCTGGCCCGTCCTGTGTCCTCATCGTCCGTCCAGTTGGTGTTGGTTAGTGGCTTCAGGGCTCTTTCTGCTACTGTTGGTAAAACATAAAAACAACCATTAGAATACCTACATCTCACACAAATAAAAATACAGTCAACAATAAAATCCTTCGTACCTGGAGATCTTTCAGCCATAACCTCAGCCGACTCTTTATATACAGCAACCTTGTGAGCAGAAGAAGCAACCCTTTTAGGGCTTGAGGCTGGAGTGTCAAATCCAGTCTCATTTGAACAGCTGACATCCACAGAGGACTCCCACGGAGGCCTATCGTCCATGAGCAGCTCCCTCAGGCTCTGACGTACTCCCTCACCACTGTCAGGCAATTCTGTGTTGGTCTCAACAGTTGATAATGACACATTAGATGTCCTGCTGTTTGTGTCACCATCATCCTGGGACAAGGAGTCAGGAACAATGTGGTTCTTCCTGTTTCTGGTGGAATCGCTAAAACTATTGGTTATGACAAAAGTGTCTCTACATCTCGGTTTAGGGCCATGGTTGGACCGGGGCTTGAAGCTGCTGACTTTGAAGTCTGGACTCAGGACCTCAAGTGAAGAGAAACGTTCATGAGTTTCACAGCTCTCCTCAGTGGTGGCAGAGTGTGTGAAGACGTGCAAAACTTTGGGATCCGCCACAGGCTGTACTTCTGCATTTTGTGCTGCAGTGCGTACACCTATACTACTCTGGCTATCCAGAGTCTTACTAGACAAAATATTACCTGCACCCCCAGGCACCAATCCTTTAGTGATGCTACTTTTAGTCTTTTTTTTCCTTTCTTTCACAGGGGCAAGACAGTAACCCTTCTGTGAATCAGTCTTCATCCTTGATTTTGCCGTCTCCACTCTCCTGGCTTTCTTGGGCTTTTGCTCTGCAGCAACTGAAATGGAGTCACCGATCTCCCATGGGGGCATTTCTTCCTCAACACATAAGCTTTCTTGGCCCTCTGAATTCCTTGCAGGTTCCTGGGTAGCAAGCCATGGACGTTTAGAGGAGGCAGGAGTTTCTTCAGCCCCAGAGTCTGTAGTCTTGCGCCCAGCAGCTAGACAGTGATCTGGGTGAGGTCCAGTCAGATGCTCCTCTATGATTTCTTCCCTGACCGTTTCTTTCCCTTCTTCTGCAACAGAGTCATACCCCGTAGTCGGAGTGCACGCCAGCTTTTCAGCCCAAGCATCATCTAATATTGTACTGTTCACCGAGGAGCTGTCCCTGTTCACCGAGACCACAAACCGCCCTCTGCCTTTCACTCTGGTGGGTCTCTTACTGCTCCGTGTAGTGGACCCAGGTCTGGAAGCACTGTGTGATTCCCTGTATTCGTGCAGGGTGGTATCCATGTCTACATAGGCTGGGCACCCTTCAGGAGAATGAGACTCCTCTTCAATGAGAGATTGAGGCAGAAGGAATGGATCCTTTTCTGTTTCAATGTGTAATTCATGGTCCACCATGACAGGCTGTGCTTTAGTCTTCCTGCGTTCTTTGGATTTCTTCTGGCCCTTTCTAGATGTAGGCTCATTAGAAATCACAAAAGTCTTGTGACCTTTAGTTTTAGTGACTTTGTTCTCCGTGGCATCTATGACCAATGGGTTTGCCCCGGCTAGTTTAAATACAGACTTCTGAGCTTCAGGGTCATCGAAAAAGTCATCTTCAAAGGGGTCAGGTGAGACACTTCGATGGGATTTGGATTGGAGAGGCACTTCAAAAGTTTTTCTTGGGTCAAACGTTTTTGGAAAATCTTGTGTTGTTTTATGGGATTCTCGGGTAGGTTTTTTGTGTTTGGTGATGCGAGAGGTGACATAAGTCTTTCTGCGGGCAACAAGGGATTCTATCTCACTGGCTGAGTTCTCTATGAAGTCCTCTTCTCGGTGTTCTACATCCACACTCTCCGCTGTAGGGTTGTCTGTATGTAGTGGTGTTGGGGAAAACACCTTTTGTATCACTGTCGGCAGCTCCACATTTACAGCAGAGCTCTTCCCCTCTAGATTCTCAACAACATGTGTTGGCCCACAGTTCTTATTTCCAACCTTCACTAATAGACAAGGGATTTTTGTCTTTGGCACCTTCAGTTTCTTCGGTCCACCAGCTTTCTTGGGCTTGGTCTCCACTGTAACGATTTCAGCAGCGCTGTCCCCAATAGTTATCTCCATCTCTGTATCATTGATGGTGGTCTTCTCTGCTTCCCCGACAGTGGTCTTTATTGCAAGCGCCAATGTAGTCTCCATCTTTAAGCTGTTTGGATGGTGCACAACTTTATCAGTAATAGAGGGCTGTAGAATATTAGTTGTGGAGACAACAGAAGGCAAGACTGCTGGGATAGGGTCAAGTCCAGTGTCAGAATAAATCTTTGACCACTTTTCCACCTCATCTTTTAGGCTACTGGATTGTCGGGATGTTCTCTTTTGGGTCGATTTCAAAGTATTGTCCACTTGTTGCTCCATCTTATTAATGCTCTCTGTAGGTTAAGAATACATGTGAGTTACTGAAAACCTTCAATAACCAACCTAATGCTGAAAGGTCATGCATTTCAAAATGTGGGGTAGTTCTGAATTCTCCATGCTCCAGCCCCCTTACCTTTACTGGCATTGGACTCTGATGACCTACTTTGGGTCCCAAAAGGATTTGTGGACGTGTTTCCTCTGTCATTTACTACAACCTCTTGGCTCATGCTGGTCTGTTTTGAAGGGGACACCAAATCCCTGGACTGCTCTGCTATGATAAGAGGTATCTGAACCGCTACCCTAGAATGAAAATAAATATGGGGGGAAATGTGTGAACAGAAATAATTGACAATAAGACAGTAACTGTATTGCTGTAACAGCAAACACGAATAAGAGTCTCATTATTACCTCTCCATCTGACCATTTTCCTCTTTTTTATCAGGGGGTGGCTTACTGCGGCCTTCAGATATTTCAGGGGAATCCTTTGACAGAAAGAAAAACAATTTAGCAGGGCTCTACACTGACATTTTTCACAAGGAGCATGTGCTCTTAGGTAAAAATTAGGAGCACGGTGAATGTATTTGAATAATAACAAATGTGTACTCATAAGAAATAACTAAAAGTTCACGAATAAAAGGTTTCGGGGGCATTCCATGCTCAATCAAGTACAAAGCACCCTCAAATATTTGACTCACTTGTGAGACAAAAACCTTCAGCTGCCCCTTTAAGGGACGGGAGCCGTTACCGTGGTAATGGTGGGACTCCCATTCAAAATGAGATTCTCCAACGTCCCTTCCCTAACAGTCGAGAAAGTTCAAGCTAGTATGTGAACAAAACGATGTAAATAGCAAAGAAACACAAGAAGAAAGTCACACTTTAATAGACTTTTGGGTAAACTCAACCAACTTTATGCCTGTGCACTTCTAAAAATGAATCCTTCAGCACTACACTCAGTGCGCACAGGGTCCCAGGCACTGTTGCTGCTCCCCAGACCACTGAGGTAGATATTACTGTATGAGCAGATACTGTTGCACAAGGTGAGATAAATAACTAACTATGTAGAGTCCTGTGTGATTAGCTACCAGTTATGAAACAAAATGGCAGAAATAGTTTTGAAAATAGCTACGGTAGCAATTTATTTAGCTATAAATCACAACTTGCACATGTGCTCATACTCAACTTTTTCAGTTCGCACACATCTACGTTTAGGTGCATATGCGAGTAAAATGGTTGCAATGTATAGAGCCCTGTTTAGCATAGTAGCATAGAGGACATACTGGAAGAGGACTTACATTTTCATCAGAGAAGAGGTCCAAAGCCCTTTCCAAGTTATCCAAAGTGTTGCGTTGAAGGTCTTTCAAGATTATAATCTGTAAAAGGATATGTTGTTTTTAGTTGTTGCTTTACAGCATGAGATTTCTTTATGTAATGAATAGCGCTATAGAAGTTGAATAAAAACATTTTTTTGTCAACAACTACCATGCTTTTATGTCAAACTAACACTGAAGTCTGTGAGAAAATAGATCAATATTGTTACGAAGAGCACCTCTAAATAAGTGACCTGGTAAGGAGCCAAATTTAGATCCCACTATGTCTTATTCAAAGAGATGGACTCAGAGTCCCTCTCTAACCCACCAGTTGGTTGTGCTTGAATCTGCGAATAGCCAGGTCAAAATTCAGAGACTCCACTTGTTTCCGTAGGTGCACAGTTTCCACTTCAAGCTGTCTGCTTCTCTCCCTCTGAGCCACCAAGGCCAGAGCCAGAGCCTTGTTGTTAGTCTTCAGGGAGACCTTGAAGAACGAGGATGTGTCTAGAAAATACATGAAACAGAAATTCAAAATAAACATATGATAATGCAGTACGACTTACCAAGTTACCTGTCATTAACCAACAATAGGCTATTACAAATTAAAAGGTAATCCACCTCTTACATCAATTTATGCCAGGTCGCAGTTGCAAATGAACTTGTTCTCAACTAGCCTACCTGGTTAAATAAAGGTGAAATAAAAATAAAAATAAAAGTGATGGCAGCTGTACGCTACTTACTGAGAATCTTGGTCTTTATCTTCGATGCCACGGTTAGAGAGTTATTTTTAGCAGCCTTCGAGGGCATAGGTTTCTTCCCTGGTAACATAGTTGAGAGGAGGGTCCTTCCCTCAGCTGACATGTTCATCCTGATCCTGGAAGCATAAAAAAGGACAGTTGATCGGCCTTTAGTCGACAATCAATCTACCAGTAAAGAATGTGCATGCGCCTCCAAACTACCAAAATGAATATGCAAAATCACAACTGCAGTTTCGCTACTAAAAATAGCTATAGCCTGCTGTCATAACTAACGTAATCTAGATAGCTATAGCAATGATACTTATTGACAGTTCATCTGTTATCATAATCGTTAACTACAATATACCTAGTTTACGTTAGCTAGCTAACTTGCTAGCCAAAATGAAGACGTTAACGTTAGACAGTTAGCATAGCTAGATTACGTTAACTTGCTAACGTTACTTACCGGGCGTTATGTCTTCTTATTTAAAGTGGACGAATTTGCTATAGCTATGTAATTGAAACGTTAATATAGCCGGTGAAAACGTTACCAAGTTGTATTTACATGCTAGCTAGATTACCGGTTCTCAGCTTAAACATAAACATTCTAGCAACCAACCGGCGCCGCTGTTTAAAGTAAAAAATAGGCGTGCTCTTTGGACTGCAACGAGCTAATCACAGCTCAGATCCCTCAATCTAAATTCTAGCCCTGTCTGGGTATAGACCAATCATGTCTATAAGATCTGGATAAACAGACCAATCATGTCAATAAACCCTGGATAAACAGACCAATCATGTCTATAAACCCTGGATGACTAAGAGGGCGCTGTATTGAAGCCACAGGGCAGCCATCTCCTCAAGTATAAATGTTTTGGAAGCTATAGAAATGCAATTATTCATGTCTACATTCGTTTTTACACGTTTATTATATTACAGACACTCTAATGCACACATTTAAATTATATTATGTGAGCTAAACATACAAATCGCTGCAGCTGTACATAGTCCATCTGTAAGTAGCCCACCCAATCTACCTACCTCATCCCCATATTGTTCTTATTTACTTTTCTGCTCTTTTGCACACCAGTATCTCTACTTGCACATCATCATCTGCTCATTTATCACTCCAGTGTTAATCTGCTAAATTGTAATTATTTCGCTACTATGGTTTATTTATTTTCTACCTCCTCACGCCATTTGCACACACTGTATATAGACTTTATTTTTTGGTATTGTGTTATTGATTATGCTTGTTAATTCCATGTGTAACTCTGTTGTTGTTTGTGTCGCACTGCTTTGCTTTATCTTGGCCAGGTTGCAGTTGTAAATGAGAACTTGTTCTCAACTAGCTTATCCGGTTAAATAAAGGTGGGGGGGAAAAATAATAATAATCCTTACACTTTCAAAAATACTAGTCGAGTAAGACATGGGAGAGAGGACGAATTTTGGCAAAGAGATTTATTAAATCAATTGCGGATTTAGGTACGGGCGAGAGAAACATTTAGCGATTTTCTAACAAATGTAATGCAAAACTACTCATTTTTCCATGGGGCAGAGAGAAAAGTTTTGAAGCTTATTTCCTGCAATTCTACCAATTTTGCAATGGTGTGGAAAAATATTTTCGCAGTTTTAAACACCCACAAAAACATAAAGACAATGCCTATAGCTTATCCATGATGTTGCGAAACAATTTAAGTCAATAAGTAATCGTTCAGGTACGCCTTCGCGCTTCAGCAAACAAAGGAAATAATGAGAAGGAAATAATTAGTCGAAGTAAGACATATTTGGGGTTGAAAGGGGAAATACGAAGTGGTAACTTTGGATATTTTCCATGCCAATTCCCTCTGTTTCCCCTGTGATATGACGTGCTAATACTTTGTAATCTATGTTTCGTTTCAGGGCAGGACTTTTATCTGAATGTTATCACCCACCCGCATGGCATTGTTTATTATTCAGAAACACCTGCAAAGTTCTTCCTTTTCGCGAGTAATGAAAAGCCACCCGCGAAAGAAAATTCCACAGACTTCTTTATCTATTTTGTGCTGTTGTTACATTTGTGTTAGTGTTTCGTTTCGTGTCCAATGCGCTCAGGGTGTTGTTACATACAGTATCATTTGCGCCAGCATCATGAGCAAAGTCATTGTAGCCTATTATTTCATTTTCCCTAGCCATGGCATGAGCACAGGCTGACTTGGCATTGCTGTAGCGCAGCCTGTTAGAAGCCTACCAACCGTTGCATCGTCGTGTCCATTACAAAGTCAAATCTAGTCTGAACCGTTAAATAGTTAGGCTATCCATATAACCAGAGGTTATTTAATATTTCTATGGCGGATTCGCGGCAGCAATTTATGAAACGTGCCAAAACTTTGGACGTAACAATATATGGCAAGGATATTGGTTTTCCCTATCCATCTGTGGCAAAGTTTCCCCTAAATACTTATGTCAAATCCAGCTCCAGAACTAACCATAGCCTAGCCAGCTGGCTAATCTTTTGGATACAGTATAGCAACAACATATAACATTAGCCATTAACTGGCTACAATTGAAGTCGGTAGTTTACATACACTTAGGTTGGAGTCATTAAAACTCGTTTTTCAATCACTCCACAAATGTCTTATTAACAAACTGGTTTTGGCAAGTCAGTTAGGACATCTACTTTGTCCATGAATCAAGTAATTTTTCCAACAATTGTTGACAGACAAATTATTTCACTTATAATTCACTGTATCACAATTCCAGTGGACCAGAAGTTTAGTGCCTTTAAACAGCTTGGAAAATTCCAGAAAATTATGTCATGGCTTTAGAAGCTTCTAATAGGCTAATTGACATAATTTGAGTCCAATTGAGGTGTACCTGTGGATGTATTTCAAGGCCTACCTTCAAACACAGTGCCTCGGGCAATTTCCAAATGCCTGGAGGTACCACGTTCACCTGTACAAAACAATAGTACGCAAGTATAAACACCATTGGACCACGCAGCCGTCATACCGCTCAGGAAGGAGACGCGCTCTGACTCCTAGAGATGAACTTACTTTGGTGAGAAAAGTGCAAATCGATCCCAGTACATCAGCAAAGGACCTTGTGAAGATGCTGGAAGAAACAGGTTCGAAAGTATCTATATCGACATAACCTGAAAGGCCGCTCAGCAAGGAAGAAGCCACTGCTCTAAAACCGCTATAAAAAAGCCAGACTACGGTTTGCAACTGCATATGGGGACAAAGATCGTACTTTTTAGAGAATGTCCTCTGGTCTGATAAAAAAAAATAGAACTGTTTGGCCATAATGACCATTGTCAGGATCTGGAGCAACGAACCGCCCTTTCTGTCTCTGCCTGGCCGGTTCCCCTCTTTCCACTGGGATTCTCTGCCTTTAACCCTATTACAGGGGCTGAGCCACTGGCTTACTAGCGCTCTTTCAAACCGTCCCTAGGAGGGGTGCGTCTCAGGATGGTAAGTTGATGGTTGAAGATATCCCTCTAGTGGTGTGGGGGATTGTGCTTTGGCAAAGTGGGTGGGGTTATATCCTTCCTGTTTGGCCCTGTCCGGGGGTGTCATCGGATGGGGGCCACAGTGTCTCCTGACCCCTCCTGTCTCAGCCTCCAGTATTTATGCTACAGTAGTTTGTGTCGGGGGGGGCTACGGTCAGTTTGTTATATCTGGAGTACTTCTCCTGTCCTATCCGGTGTCCTGTGTGAATTTAAGTATGCTCTCTCTAATTCTCTCTTTCTTTCTCTGTCTCTCTCGGCGGACCTGAGCCCTCAGACCATGCCTCAGGACTACCGGGCATGATGACTCCTTGCTGTCCCCAGTCCACCTGGACATGCTGCTGCTCCAGTTTCAACTGTTCTGCCTGTGATTATTATTATTTGACCATGCTGGTCATTTATGAACATTTGAACATCTTGGCCATGTTCTGCTATAATCTCCACCCGGCACAGCCAGAAGAAGACTGGCCACCCCACATAGCCTGGTTCCTCTCTATGTCTCTTCCTAGGTTTTGGCCTTTCTAGGGAGTTTTTCCTAGCCACCGTGCTTCAACACCTGCATTGCTTGCTGTTTGGGGTTTTAGGCTGGGTTTCTGTACAGCACTTTGAGATATCAGCTGATGTACGAAGGACTATATAAATAAATTAGATTTAATTTCATTTGATTTATGTTTGGAGGAGAACACCATCCCAACCGTGAAGCACTGGGGTGGCAGAATCATGTTGTGGGCGTGCTTTTCTGCACAAGGGACTGGTGCACTTCACAAAATAGATGGCATCACGAGGGAGGAAAATTATGTGGATATATTGAAGCAACATCTCAAGACATCAATCAGGAAGTTAAAGCTTGGTTGCAAATGGGTCTTGCAAATGGACAATGACCCCAAGCATACTTTCAAAGTTGTGGCAAAATGGCTTAAGGACCACAAAGTAAAGGTATTGGAGTGGCCATCATAAAGCCCTGACCTCAATCCCATAGAAAATTTGTGGGAAGAGCTGAAAAAGCGTGGGTGAGCAAGGAGGCCTACAAACCTGACTCAGTTACACCAGCTCTGTCAGGAGGAATAGGCAAAACTTCATCCAACTTATTGTGGAAGGCAACCCAAAACGCTTGACCCAAGTTAAACAATTTAAAGGCAATGCTACCAAATACTAATTGAGTGTATGTAAACTTCTGGCCCACTGGGAATGTGATAAAAGCTGAAATAAATAATTATCTCTACTATTATTCTGACATTACACATTCTTAAAATAAAATTACCTAAAAATCATACAATGTGATTTTCTGTCACAGTTGAAGTGTACCTATGATAAAAATGACAGACCTCTACATGCTTTGTAAGTAGGAAAACCTTCAAAATCGGCAGTGTATCAAATACTTGTTCTCCCCACTGTATGTATGTACAGTGGGGCAAAGTGGGAGAACTTGCACAATTGGTGGCTGACTAAATACTTTTTTGCCCCACTGTATGTGTGGCGCCATATTTGTTGACATTATACAATGCATTCTGGGTGTCACGTAATCTGTCAGACCAAAGATGTTATAATGAGGTGAAGGAATGGTTCACTCATCTTTCGGGTAAACTTCCGGAAGTGAATGAAGGGAAGTGGATGATCGTGGATGACACACCCACTTCAATATGTATATTATAAATAGGCAAAACTCATCCTGTCTCGTCTTACAGCAATATCCTCACCTTTCACCCCTGAAGCAGGTGTCCCACAGGGGGCAGTTCTAGCCCACTACTTTTTCTACTCTACATATCAGATATTTACTACCCTCCACCCACCATAGGTTAAGTCTCACAGTTTGCTACTGGTCCAGCTCCAAATGTCCTCAACTTGCTGCAAAAAAACTCCAGAAGTCTATTGAAATGATCAAGACATGGTCTAACATGTGGCGAGTAAAATTGAACCCACAAAAGACCCAATGTGTCCTCTTCACAAGATGCACCAGCAAAAAAAAACAGGAAACCCATAGATCTCAAACTCTATGGTGAAACAATAAAAGTAGAAAAAGAAGCAAAATTCCTTGGAGTCACCTTCCAGAAGAACATGCACTGGATAATCCATATAGCGAACATAGAGAGAGAGGGACGAAAAAGATAAACCACCTAAAAACGCTGTGCAGAAGAAAATATGGAGCCTCACCTCAGACAGTGCTGAAAGTCTACATCAGCTACATCCGATCCCTCTTTGAATATGCCCTGCCAGCCTGGATAACAGCTTCACCACAGCAGATGAATCGGCTACAGATAGTCCAAAACATGGCAATAAAAATGGCTTACAGACTACCAAGATACATCAGCAATCACTACGTTAACAGCATATCTGGACTGACATCAATCAACAATAGACAGTCAATCATTGGTCAGAAGTTCATCAACAGAGCCACTCACAACCCATCACTGAAGGAAGCCGTGGGACAGGCCAAATGCACCACAGATTTACCCATGTCCATAATGCTGAAACTGATGTAGAAGAGAGGAAAGGAAAAAGGGGGAAAAGGAAAGAAAAGTGTGTGTGTGTGTGGGGGGGGGGGGGGGGGGGGGGGGGATAGAAGATAATAAATAATTAAAATAATAAAAAAATACAAATACAAAATAAATACAAAAATACAAAAAATTGTGTGTGTATGAAAGTGTGTAGATATATGTGACGGCAATCCTTAGCGCCCCCACCCCTCTCCCCCCGCACAGTTGTGAGCTATAATTTTAATAGATTTTTTTATTTTAAATTCCACAAACTCGGGAAAAGACAAATGTGAAACTAATCTACGCCTGTTCTGATAAAAACCTTAGGGCATCTAGCCTCAGGGGATGCCTTGCTTGACCACACCCTCCTTCCTTGCTCCTGGCCTGCACTGCCTCTTCCACCAATCCATTTGTTTCTTAACGAGCAGAAGCTCTGAGCTGTCTGATCAGGTCCATTGTTTACTGAGTGGAGTCTCCTCTTATTATCTTTGGTTCATGCGACAATAACAAGCATGGCGGCGCCCGGAAACTATCCATCGTCGGATTACTTTCGATTTCTAGAGAGTGTCAGTTATTTCGATCAATGATGAGCTTTCCCGTGATGTTATTAATTATAGATAGTAATTGCTATTAGCAAATTCATATTGTAGTTTCTGTCAGCCGAGAGTTATAAAAATATGACGCTTGTGTTATGCCAATCTTTCCTCTGTTAGTGCTAGGACAAATGTAGCCTACATTTTTCCGGTTTGGATGGTTGTATTATGCTGTAGCTACTTCTGTGAATGTCTGAACATTGCATCCAAAAAATAAACTGCTCACATTCTGGACTTTGTAAGGACTGTGTTTGTGCAAAATGTTTCTGAAAAAAGTGTGGCCAGCTCAAATACTGATTGTTGCGTCATACCGAAACTGGAGGTTCTAAATAAGCGTTCAGAACGGATCCACCCGTGTTTTGGTACGTGTGATGATGACCTAGTGCAAATACAAATATTTGTTGTGGTTAAATTCCTATCGCATTTTAAACTCTTGATGTTTGTGTCACATTTTTGTTGCCTTATATATCGAACATACCCTCTGGTATTGACATGTGCTCTCTAGCCATCACCTGGTAGTAGATGGCTAGAGTAGCCTACAGGTAGTAGCCTACAGGCTTCATGAGTTGGTGCGTTCATGAATTCACTTTGGAGTGCCAGAGTGCGCTCTTGATGTTCGCAAATTCAGAGCGCCATAGCAGAGCGGATGAGGTTGTTTTCATCTTATCTATAGCGTTGGTTGGTGACTAACTGCGTCTTGCAACAATTGAATTACGTTTGTTTTGCCTACGTTTACAAACAACTTCGGTCATATTCAACTGAGTATTGCGCATTCGGTAATTCATCAGTTATTAAATTATTCTGGCACACTCAAACAAGAGTGCTCTGAAATCGGAGTAGATAGCCAGAGTGAATTTACGAACACAACCTATGTAAGGGATACTCAACCAAGCCTTGGTCCAAGGGCTGTAAATTCTACGGAAAATAATGAATGACGTGGTAGGTGTTTGACCTTCCACCGAGTTGCATTTTCCAGAGAACGCATAGAGCCCCAAGTTGAGTATCCCTTTTATACCATGGCTATAATTGAACACGTTTTCCACTAGAAATGTGTTCATTTGCCGGTAGAAATGTGTTCAACATTCACTGAAGTAGCTAGCAAGTGTGCTAGGTAGCTACAGTAGTTACCGTGGTAACCAAACAAACAGACTCGCTGTTTGCCTTATTCTGGAACGTCAGTGGTCGAAGCGAGTTCGTTGCAATTGTGTTTTTATTTAAAAAATAATAATAATTGTGTTTTTATTTCCGGCAACATTCGCGTGACGCTAGCGCACGCAAGAGTGGAACTTTCGTTGAGTGCTTGATAGTTTTTCACTGACAGAACCGCACAAAATCCTAAAATCGATCAACCTGACAAGCATTATATGTTCAGTACGAGGCTGTCACAATAATTGGATGAAGAGGCAGTTTTTACATTGTTTTGAACACCAACCACCACTACGTCGATCCCAATGTACTCGTGGAGCCCAATACACCGAGGTAAAGTTTCAGGTTGGATATTCGCCTGTAGTTTTCCTTACGTTCACCAACAGCAGTTAGGAACCGTCAACATAGTGACAAATCAAATGTTCCCAATTTCAATAGCTATTTAACCATTACCATTCAATTAGTTCTAGCTAACCCAATTGCATAGACACACATTGCACACATTTATTTTTTGTCGATCTGCATCTCGCACTATTTTCAATTATTTGTTTACATTTTTGAATTTCAATAGCTCATTGGTCATGACCTACTGGACTCAAACAAGGTCCAGAATGTCCACTGACTAACCTTCTATATTGCACATATTTTGTTTGTCGATTTTCATCTCACACGTTTCTAAATACATTTTCAATTATTTGTTTACATTTTTGAATTTCAATAGCTCCTTGGTCATGTGACCTAATGACTTCAAACAAGGTTCAGTATGTCCACTGACGACCCTTCTATATCGCACACCCTTCAGTTAGTCCATTTTCATCTCAAGATTTTACATTAATTTTTCCAAATTTAAATAGCTCCTTGGTCATGTGACCTACTGACTTCAAACATGGTGCAGAATGTACCCTTCTGTATTGCACACTTGTTTGTGTACTGTACAATAATGCGGTTTAATGTACATTTTTCAGTTTTAAATATCAATAGCTCCTTGGTCATGTCAATTTCACACCTAAGAAGCTTGCAGTGGATATACACCCATATTGCATAACCTCGTATGTCTCTTCTATATTGTTGTACATTAATATTAGTTTGATAATTAGGGGGGTCAGTCCAGTGTTGTTTACCCTTTTCTTTAATATTTATCTATACAAATTGGTAGTTAAGTACTTATTTTCCCAGTTTTTTTTTATTTTTCCACAGTATTTAACAGCTAACAACAATAGGAGAGAGACAGATAATATCTCCATTCATCATTAATATCAACTATAAAGGAAAAGAGCAAAGTACGAGAGTCATGCTATTAATTGTCCAAAGCAGGGATGGAGAGTGAGCTAGTGAGGTAGGCTGGTCAATACATATACTGAACATGTAACCACAGTAATGGTGGCCAGTAAAACAATGAATACAAATTGAATATTGACAAATTAAACATAAATTGTAGACCTTTAATCTTTCCAACATGTCAACAGACACTTAACTTCAAATAAGTATGAAACATTTCACAGTGTTAACTGTCTCTTTATCCCTGGTTGATGTACATGTCAGAGCCTCTTCAGGGTGGATGGGGTATAGCATACATTTTCAACAACAAAGACTGCACTTCCAGTTTGTGTTCTTTACTCTGTTGAACTGTTTTGTCTTCATTCCTAGTTACAGCACATGGAACCACCGTTGGCATGCAAACATTCAATCTAAAACAAAACAAAGCGTAACACGTTATAAATAATATCAAATATTAATGTAGTATGACAAATTATGAATTAGCCATCCATTGTGATATATAAAATAGAGTTTTTGACCTAATTGTCACATAACAGCTAACCATTCATTATTGAAAATATAACTATCAAACCTGCATTACAAAGACCCCACAGCTGAAGGTGTCCTGCTGCATGGTGGGAGTTATTTCCCCTCCTTTAAACTTTATGGGGCGGCAGGGTAGCCTAGTGGTGAGAGTGTTGGACTAGTAACCGGAAGGTTACAAGTTCAAACCCCCGAGCTGACAAGGTACAAATCTGTTGTTCTGCCCCTGAACAGGCAGTTAACCCACTGTTCCTAGGCCATCATTGAAAATAAGAATTTGTTCTTAACTGACTTGCCTAGTAAAAAAAAAAATGTCCAGTCATCTATTCCATGGCAGGATCTTCTCATTTTGAAATATTCTCTTTTTATGTAAACATAATGGAATTCTGATTAGTTATAGGCAAATTAATACACAAGCCAAATTTGTATGCTGTTTTCCTTATCACTATAATGTAGTAGTAATTTAGTAGTAGAGGTAATTTCCTTTATGCCCCATTCTACACACACAGCCTAATTATAGTCACTGAACCATTTACAGGACAATAATAAAAGTAGCATGTAGGATCCAACCCTATCTCAGAGTGAATAAATGTAGAGCGTTTAAAGACTAAGAAAAAAATAGTAAGTAACAGTTTCATCAGTACGTGCTTAAAGAAAGTCATATCACAAAGTGCCATATGACAGTGCCCACCAAATCTATGACAATAGAGAATGAATTGTAAGCACCAAAGTGTGTTAGTCAAAATAATATCTGAAAATGTCAGTTGTTGAACATAATACTTCTATTTACAATGGCAATTTATGATATATGCAGTTGAGGAATATAACATGTACCAACACTACATGTAGGACGGACATAAGACATTCCCACATACAGTATTTGATTGTTTGGATTTCACCTTTATTTAACCAGGTAGGCCAGTTGAGAACAAGTTCTCATTTACAACTGCGACCTGGCCAAGATAAAGCAAAGCAGTGTGACACAAACAACAACACAGAGTTACACATGGAATAAACAAATGTACAGTCAATAACACAATAGAAAAGTCTATATACAGTGTGTGCAAATGAAGTAAGATTAGGGAGGTAAGGCAATAAATAGGCCGTAGTGGAGAAATAATTACAATTTCGCAAATAAACACTGGAGTGATATATGTGCAGAAGATGAATGTGCAAGTAGAGATACTGGGGTGCAAAGGAGCAATACAAATAAAATAAATAATATGGGGATGAGGTAGTTGGATGGGCTATTTACAGATGGGCTATGTACAGGTGCAATGATCTGTAAGCTGCTCTGATAGCTGATGCGTAAAGATAGTGAGGGAGATATGAGTCTCCAGCTTCAGTGATTTTTGCAATTTGATCCAGTCATTGGCAGCAGAGAACTGGAAGGAAAGGCAGCCAAAGGAGGAATTGGCTTTGGGGGTGACCAGTGAAATATACCTGTCTGGGTGTTGAGGACATGGGTTCTACTAGAGATACAGTGGGGCAAAAAAGTATTTAGTCAGCCACCAATTGTGCAAGTTCTCCCACTTAAAAGGATGAGAGGCCTGTCATTTTTTAAATGAATTTATTTGCAAATTATGGTGGAAAATAAGTATTTGGTCAATAACAAAAGTTTATCTCAATACTTTGTTATATACCCTTTGTTGGTAATGACAGAGGTCAAACGTTTTCTGTAAGTCTTCACAAGGTTTTCACACACTGTTGCTGGTATTTTGGCCCATTCCTCCATGCAGATCTCCTCTAGAGCAGTGATGTTTTGGGGCTGTTGCTGGGCAACACGGACTTTCAACTCCCTCCAAAGATTTTCTATGGGGTTGAGATCTGGAGACTGGCTAGGCCACTCCAGGACCTTGAAATGCTTCTTACGAAGCCACTCCTTCGTTGCCCGGGCGGTGTGTTTGGGATCATTGTCATGCTGAAAGACCCAGCCACGTTTCATCTTCAATGCCCTTGCTGATGGAAGGAGGTTTTCACTCAAAATCTCACGATACATGGCCCCATTCATTCTTTCCTTTACACGGAGCAGTCTTCCTGGTCCCTTTGCAGAAAAACAGCCCCAAAGCATAATGTTTCCACCCCCATGCTTCACAGTAGGTATGGTGTTCTTTGGATGCAACTCAGCATTCTTTGTCCTCCAAACATGACGAGTTGAGTTTTTACCAAAAAGTTATATTTTGGTTTCATCTGACCATATGACATTCTCACAATCTTCTTCTGGATCATCGAAATGCTCTCTAGCAAACTTCAGACGGGTCTGGACATGTACTGGCTTAAGCAGGGGGACACGTCTGGCACTGCAGGATTTGAGTCCCTGGCGGCGTAGTGTATTACTGATGGTAGGCTTTGTTACTTTGGTCCCAGCTCTCTGCAGGTCATTCACTAGGTCCCCCCGTGTGGTTCTGGGATTTTTGCTCACTGTTCTTGTGATCATTTTGACCCCACGGGGTGAGATCTTGCGTGGAGCCCCAGATCGAGGGAGATTATCAGTGGTCTTGTGGTCTTGTGGTCTTGTGGTCTTGTCTTCCATTTCCTAATAATTGCTCCCACAGTTGATTTCTTCAAACCAAGCTGCTTACCTATTGCAGATTCAGTCTTCCCAGCCTGGTGCAGGTCTACAATTTTGTTTCTGGTGTCATTTGACAGCTCTTTGGTCTTGGCCATAGTGGAGTTTGGAGTGTGACTGTTTGAGGTTGTGGACAGGTGTCTTTTATACTGATAACAAGTTCAAACAGGTGCCATTAATACAGGTAACGAGTGGAGGACAGAGGAGCCTCTTAAAGAAGAAGTTACAGGTCTGTGAGAGCCAGAAATCTTGCTTGTTTGTAGGTGACCAAATACTTATTTTCCACCATAATTTGCAAATAAATTCATAAAAAATTCTAGTGTGATTTTCTGGATTTTTTTTCTAATTTTGTCTGTCATAGTTGAAGTGTACCTATGATGAAAATTACAGGCCTCATCTTTTTAAGTGGGAGAACTTGCACAATTCGTAGCTGACTAAAATACTTTTTTGCCCCACTGTAGCTTGAAGATGACAATTGACTTGTGTTGTTGATAAAAACCTAAAAGCTAGCATTCTATAGACTAGATGTGGTGTGTGTGACTCGAGATAGAGAGAGCCTGGAAGAGTTAAGAACAATGCCTCATTGTCTCATCTTCCTGGCATCTGTGAAACTAAGTCAAATACCATCCTGTGTAGATAACCAAGGTGGCTTATGGGAAGGTTAGAAGTGACTGACTAAGCAATATTGGTTTCAGCTATATAAAAACTGCATTGTCTGTAAAGCCTAGACTCTCAGCCTAGCAGTCAGTTAAGAGTGGTGGGCTGACGGTCTCATTATTGCAATAATTAATCAATATTAAATAAAGATGATTGTTTGAAGAAATTACCAAGACCACGTCTCTCTCAGTACTGAATTTCCACGACAAGTGAACCAAGGGCTATATCTGTTCCTGGTTCCACATTTTTTTAATGGGGCATGCTTATTTAAGATGGTGAGGAAAGCACTTTTAAAGAATAACCAGGCATCCTCTACTGACAGAATGAGGTCAATATCTTTCCAGGATACCCAGCATTTGACTATGATGAGGGGTTGTCATTTGACCGCAGACCCATTACGGATGCAGGCAATGAGGCAGTGATCGCTGAGATCTTAGTTGAAGACAGCAGAGGTGTATTTAGAGGACAGGTTGGTCAGGATGATTTCTATGAGGGTGCCCGAGTTTACGGATTTGGGGTTGTACCTGGTAGGTTCCATGATAATTTTGGTGAGATTGAGGGCATCAAGCTTAGATTGTAGGACAGCCGGGATGTTAAGCATATCCCAGTTTAGGTCACCTAACAGTACAAACTCTGAAGATAAATGGGGGGCAATTAATTCACATATGGTGTCCAGGGCGCAGCTGGGGGCTGAGGGGGATCTGTAACAAGTGGCAACAGTGAGAGACTTATTTCTGGAAAGGTGGATTTTTAAAAGTAGAAGCTCTGTTTGGGCACAGACCTGGATAGCATGACAGAACTCTGCAGTAGATTACAACTCCATCCTCTTTGGCAGTTCTGTCTTGGGGGAAAATGTATACACATACATAAAGGCATTTTTCAGCTATGATTTTACCACTCAGAATCCAGAATGGATATGACAATGGGGCCAGCACAGGATGTAATACACACTTACAACAATCTACTAGAACCCCTGTGGGCCAAGTCAAGAGCTACCCTTCCTCTTTCAGTCAGCTCTGCGCATGTCTGAAAGTGACAGACCCAGAGTTTTTCACAGTATGTCATATAACATTATTACACTTATGAATGTATGTAAAATGCTAATATGTATTAGATCCAGTGGAATGGAATAACCAAGACCTGAATTTGAATGCACCGTGTTCCGATTCCTCCTATTCTTTCTGTCCAGCAGGGTCAACCAAAAACACTTGGCCTGATGGTTCATGCAGATACTGGGGAAGCAATATAGAAATGTATTGATCCCTTAAATGATTTTACTATTAAATGACCTATATCACAACCCTCATAACTCTTCACAAAAATGTACCTAAATCAATTTTGGAAAAAAGATTTTACACACAAAAGACCTAGGAATTTATTTTCCCAGTTAGAAATAGTAGGCCATGCATCAAATAATTATTTTTATCAGAAAAAAACAACTCTCAAATGCTCTATTGCATTTTGTAAGTTGTCTGCAGGTGGCTTGTTGTGAATGCACTCAAATATCAAGTCATTATCAGGTTATGGAAACTATGTTCTAATACTCAACATAGAAGGATTTGTCTTAATGTCCAGTATATGAAAGTGATTCTATGAAAATTATTCTTTCACCTTATCAAGCTCACTCTGACTGACAAATCACTGCCTTTCACTGTGATTAAAAAGAGCATATGAAACATTGTTTTTCACGAGGCCTACCTGTGCACCTTCCTTTAAGCACCTCTGTTTAAACACCTCTCCTGTCCTTGATCCATTCCACATACAGCCATTTGCGGATTTTTTCAGTGTCCATGTAAAATATAGTTATTGCGAGGCTGGAATATTTGTTAACTTCCAAAAAACATTTTTTAACACCCATGTGAAACGAAGGCCTGCAAAGCTTACAGATTTAATTATAATAGCATGATTTGAAAGTAGACAAACATCAGAGTGAGCGATATGAAGGTATAGTCAGTGGACATTCTGAACCTGGTTTGAGGTCAGTAGTCACATGACCAAGGAGCATTTTAAATTTTGATAAATTCATGTCAAATCTTGTGAGATGAAAATGGACAAACTAAAGGGTGTGCAATGTGTAGGCCTACTGAGTGGACATTCTGAACCTTGTTTGAAGTCACTAGGTCACATGACCAAGAAGCTATTGAAATTTTACATTTTGATAAATTCATGTAAAATCATGTGAGATGAAAATGGAAAAAACTAGTGTGTGCAATATAGAAGGGTAGTCAGTGGACATTCTGGACCTTGTTTGAGTCAAGTAGGTCACATGACCAATGAGCTATTGAAATGTAAAAAAGTTTGTTTACACTCCCTAACTAATTCAACTAGGAGTAAAAAAAATGCTGCTCACATTTCCACATATTTAGCAGCTTTGGAAAGCGAATTAATGTCCAAAACGGGAAAATAAGCGCAATTTTTCCAACATAATGACACTTATTTGGAGTCTGTGGCTCAAGTGGTTTGAAAGCGCGAATATCTATCAAATATCCAACTTGAAACTGTCTTTACCTCGGTGACCAATACAAGTCTTTGTGGCGCTTGCTCAAAGAAACCACCAAAACATCCATTTGTGTGCTCCTACCACTTCTTTGACAAGAAGCCTACAGTGAAGCGTCCTTACCCAGAAAAATGGCTTGGCTACGATGCTCCACTCGTGAAGAAGCGTCGGGCGTTGGTCAGGTAGTCGTCAGTGACAGGTAAGCCAAACGCTTGAGCTGTTTGCCTGCTCTCCTTGTGTCTCCCTCTTGCTCTTATCTATCCTCAGTCTCATAATCGCACAATTTATTTCCTCTACAGCTCAATTAAAAATTCCCATGTTATATATACTTAATATTATTAGGAGCATTCATGCAGTATGGTGTTTTATTGTACGGTTTTGTCAATTGACTTAACAAGCCATACTGATTTCTTAACAGGTGACACAACAGACTCAAGTGTTTACCAAATTGAAAATGGGGATTGGCCAGCACAGAAGGAATGGATATGTCTTCAGAGAAGGATGCCCAAACCCAATGGGAAGACCCATCTCTAAGTGATCACAACTACAGCTCAGGTGATCATGAAATCCCACTACCTGTGAGGCAGGGACACAGTGCCCAGCAGCACCTCTCTACAAAACCCTGCTGAGAAACTAAGCACTCTGTTGACTGCATACAGGCTTGTTTCTTGCTGCCTTTTCTACCCTGGCAGAACATATTCTATCCCTCCTACAAAGGAAGCTTTCAGTTAGACCTGACAGAGTAACTCCTGATGACATTGATGAAGCTGAAGCTCAACTTGCTGCAGCAGTACCTAGCAGAAAGGTTTGGTGTTGCCCAGAGTATTGTCAGTCAAGTGATTAGTTATTGGATTGACATGATGGAAGAGAATCGGAAGTAGTACATTCCATGGTTGCCAAGGGAGACCCCATCCATGCTACAATGTGACAATGTTTTAAGGACCACTGCCCAGGAACAACCTGCATTATTGACTGCTCAGAAACTGCTTTACAGAAGTGCAAGAGTCTGGATTCAAGGGGGGAGTCATTCAGCCATGACTATGCCCAGAACACTATCAAGTACCTGATGGTCATTGCACATTGTGGTCTAGTGATGTTCATCTCCTCAGCATATGGAGGTAGATGTAGTGACAAATATATAACATAGGATTCTGGGTTTCTGGAGTACTTCTGTCCAGGTGATGAGGTCATGGCTGACCGGAGCTTCACAATCTGATCTGCTACAATAGAGGAAGGTCGAATTTACAATTCCAGCCTTCACAAAAAGAGGCACACAGCTGTCAGAGGACACCAACTTGTACAAGACGGATAGCTAACGTGAGGGTTCATGTGGAACGCGTAATTCAAAGGCTCAAGTCGTTTAGAATCATCTCACAAACAGTGCCAATCAACCTCTCATCTGACAAAATACTTTGAATCTGTGCTGACCTGTGTAACCTGCGTTGACCTGTGTGGTGATATCATTCATGAAGATGCTGAATGAACTGATCAGTCAAATGCCATTCACAAGGTTGATTTCCCAATATGAATCAAAGTTGTCAAAAGTTACATTAAATACATTTCAATTCATTCTATAACAACTTTACTTAGTTATTTGTTTTATATACTCATTAATATTAATAAAAAACAAACCCATAAAAACAATTTCCACAATACTGTGACTGTTGATGCATTAAGTCAGGCTTTTTAATTGAAAAACAATGTGTTAATAGTAACTGCAAACAGGAGAGACATCTGACTACATATGTCTATAGAGCTGCATATATTTGTCACTCAGTGACAATCTGCTGCCTGATGCTTAACAATAAATGGCAGCATGTATTGAGTAGAATGCCTTCAACTTCAGGACAGCCTCTGCACAGACCTGTGCATCAAAGGGAACAGGGATGACAACTTGCCGGGACAGAGTCCAGATGAGCACCTTACTTTCTCTCAGTCTTGTGCAAAACATACCAATTTGCACCTGCATGTAGTAGCCACGTGGCCTATGTGGTTGCAGTTAGGGTGTGCCCTCCACCACCTTCACATCACAGGCTTTCCCATTGAAGACATCATCCAGAGAATCACAGCCCTTCCTAGGGCCCTATGAAATCCGCTAGATTTTTTTCAAAATTACACTATTTATTTTCCGAAATTACATTTTTTCCGTAAAAATTTGTCTGGATTCTGTGTTTTACGATTTATGCAAATTTGATCAGAAAGCGTGTCTAATAATATGAATATGAATGAATAAAACGTAGAGTCTTGTATTTGCTGAAACTCCTCTCACAGTCGACTGAGCTGAGTGGGAAGTAAATGTAGGAGACTTCTGCAACTCTTGGGAATCTCGCACTCAGGCCCCTCCAGTAATCAGCAAGCTCCAAAGCAGGTGAGGGCTCCCTGGACCCATTTTTCACTGAGCTCTGATGATGGGCTTGCCATGATGAGCTCTGATGATGGGCTTGCTACACACATCAGTTGTGTGTGTAGCCTTGTGAATGTAATTTATATGTTTACATGAATGATTCGAATATTCCACCCTGAAACCATATAATTGAATGAAATTGATTAGAATCATCAATTATTATTAATGATGTGTATATTCTTAGTCAGTCAAATTATAATAAATGTGTGTAGTTTTAGTCAGAATTAGGGTAAATCAATATATGTACAATATGTCTCTTTAGGATCTTAAACAGACTGTCTGAGCAAAATTCAGTGCCGACCTTGCTAGGGGCCTCATAGATTTGAGGGAGGACAGGGAGTACTTCTCACGGTCCCTAATCTTTGTCAGCTGGGTATTGATAAAGTATGTGCATAGGATACCTACTGTTCGTGTGTATGTAGGTGAGTATGATATCTACTGTTTGTGTGGAAGTATGTGTGCCGCTATAAAATGTATGTCTTTGTATAGTGGACTTTAGAACGTTCTCGTGAATAAACTGTACTGACCTTTTGCATAAGCTGAGTCTTTGACAAATTATTATTAAACCCATGGTCTTACAAACCTTGGGGATTGGTCAAAGCTATTGATTGTTATTATCATTGGGATTGAAAATTCTCGTGACAAGCTTTCAATCTACTTTTCCATGGCTGGAGCCTGCCTAGGAACGAACACCCTAGCCAGCCTGTAAACCTCCCTGGCTGGATGTGTGTCCCAGTGCTTTGACAACTTTGAAGGCCAAGTGGAATGCATCATGGAGACGGTCAAACACCTCTCTCCAATCCCCATCTTTCTCAATAGCTCATCTGTCTTGTCACCATACCCACATGTTTTTGCTGTTCCATTCACTAGGTAAGAGCCCAGATCCTCCATGACATTGTATGCAGACACTTCTGTGGGATGGTGGGTTCTTTCCAGGAGTGACAGAGCTGCCATCACCCATCTTCTCTTTCTGCCAGGCTTCTTGAGGAAGACAGATGTCATCCATGTCACAAGTGATCCAACTTAAGAGACGTATTTGTAGTGCTGCCAGGTCTCACTCACCAGATTGATGACATGGCAGAGACAGGTTACATGTACACTGTTGGGCATCACTCCTTTCAGAACCTCCTTGTATGCCTTCAGGCAGTAGGAAGCATTATCTGTGACCACTGCTCAGGCATCATTCAGGTTCAGATCGTTGCTGTGGAGGGAGGCTAGTATAGCTTGGGAAAACGTGCAGTAGTTGCATCTGTCCATGAAAATGACATCCACCAGAAAGTATTTGGTTTTCAACACCTGCAATGAAAGATAAGGAATAACTTGAATTATGTTTTAACCAAAATAAGTGTTATTTAAATTAAGTGTAAACACAATGTAGATACAGCTATAGTTAGTTAGATGGAGAGGCAGACAGCTGCTGACATTATACATTGCTATATTTCACCACGATAGCTTGTCGTTTGGAATTTCACAATTTGCATGCGGACAATTCACATTGCAGGATGTAAATGAACCCTATTGCAACGGTATATTAATAGGCTGTTAAGTTAACTCACCAATGACGATGTTTAGAATGCTGCAATCCCTTGGATCTGTTGTCTCGTTAACAACCACTGCAAACGTCTTCCCATGGATCTTCTGTAGAACGGCAGTCATATGTTGGTCGAACACATCCGGCAGTTGAGTTTGACAGAGGCTGCACTCATTTTCGGGCAACGATCCTCCCTGTCTGCAATGCTTCACTAGAAACAGCTGTAGCTTTCTTATCTTTTCTAAGGGGATGTCAGACACCGTGTACACAGCCACAAGTCTTGAATCTGCTGATGTGTTTGCACTAGTAATGGTCGTTTCAAGAGGCCTGCTCTGGCTAAGACTGTGCTTTTCCTTGTTCTTCACATGGACTTTGACTTTAAGTTCTCATCACATGTATTTTTACGGGTCCAATCAATAGTATGTTGACAGAATTTGCAAAACAGCTTATCGCCTGACTCAATAGTACAATGGGTATTGCTCTGCTTTGAATTTAGGGGTTAGGGTCGATATTTTTTTTACGGCTTGCCCGTCTGACGGCCTCTTCGACATGTTTCTCAAAGTGACAGCAAAGTTGTGAGGTGACGTAAGGGTCCCACGCACGACAACCCCCCCCCCCCCCCCCCCCCCCCTCGCTCAAAACATCCCAATCGAAAACGGAATTATTTTCCTAGGCATAATCGTCTGTAATTTTATAATTATGAAATCATTTAGGTTACTACAACAATTAAGCCTACTTTTGATAGATTTTTTTTTAATCAATTTCAGCCAATTTATGGAAAATTCTGCAATATTCCACATTTTACAGTTGATTCCATTTTTATTACCAAATTCTGCGATTCTGTTCGTTTTCCACATCGCGGAAATCATAGGGCCCTAGAAGCCTTCCCCATGACAGGACACTTGATCTCCAACAGCTCCTTGGAGTTCAGCACTCTGTCAGGGCTTGCTGATAGCCATGGCTCTTCAACACTGACAAAAGTAACTCTGTGGTCCACAGAGTATTCACAGTCTTCCAGCCACTGGGAGGCCATCAGCTCATTATCTTCAAATACATTCAAATGGTACAGCCACAAATAAATATTCCTTTCAGTCCAATTTTACCTGGGATGCCACTGGCTGTGATGTTACTGTTGGTTCAGCATTAACACACTTATAGAGCAGACTCCCCACAGGCAGATTCAGGTGTCTCAGGCTCCTATTCAATTCCTCCTATGAGTGGAATGTAGGAGTGGGAAGCAGGGTACACTTTTCTGCATATTGGTCACTGGCCACTGGCCCAGCGGTCTAAGGCACTGCATCTCAGTGCAAGGGGCGTCACTACAGTCCCTGGTTCGATTCTAGGCTGTATCACATCCGGCCGTGATTGGGAGTCCCATAGAGCGGAGCACAATTGGCACAGCGCTGTCCGGGGTAGGCCGTCATTGTAAATAAGAATGTGTTCTTAATAACTGACTTGCCTAGTTAAAAAAAGGTTAAATAAAAAATACAAATGTTAAGCCTGACTGTTTTATCATTCTGTGTCTATATATGGCAGTATTGCGAATTTTCATCTATAAAAGGAACAAAGAAAATAGACTATAAACATCAATTACATGACCAAGTAATGCGAAGATTGATCATATCATCTAAGAACTCTATCATAAAGTTAGCCTATGGATTGTAGTACCTGTCACCACAACACATGTAGGCGGCTTGTAAACTTATGTTAAGTAATGTTAGACATAGAAATGCAAGTGACTTTGCTTACGAAGCCCGCCAGCTCTACTTCTTCTAGGGTGGGGTTTATCGGCTGTTGGCATCCAACGTTATGGTGCATTACCGACACCTACTGTACTGGAGTGTGGGCCAGAGACAGGGAAAAACTAAATTATACCTGCCAGCCCCGTTGCTCTTAAAAAAATATATATATATATATATATATATATGAGACTATATCTAATGACTTTCTACTCAATATACTATTTGAACTAATTCCTGTATCCCCCCCTTCTAGATCTCATCCTCCCTCTTTCCCTCCAATGTCCACACTGTAGCAATACATGCTCCACTGTCTGTTTCCTGGCAATACTCACATTTTCCTGTTGGATGCTTTTCTATCACATGTAAAGTCTTATTCAACTGGCTGTGTCCCACTATTAATCTTGTAAATATAGCCTCTCTTCTGTCTCTTCCTGCCGTTCTCCCCTCCCCAACTTTCCTCTGTACTTGAAATAAATGCCTGCCATTAGTATCTCTATTCCACTGCTCTTGCCATTTCTCCACCATCACTTTTTGCTTCTGCCTTGCTCATTGAAACTACCACATCAACATCCCCACTACGTAGTGCTTGTTTAGCCAGTATATCAACTGCACTCCCACATAAGCTGGGACCCATGTAAATATTAGCTGTATATCCATTTGTTTACTCCTGCCATGGGTACTCCTGACATGATATAAAAGGACTGGAGACTCCTTAACACTGCACATGAATCAGAGCAAAGAACTACTCTTTCTGGCTTAACTTCCTCCACCCACAGCAAGGCCAACAGTATGGCCACCATCTCTGCCGTATATACAGCCAGATGATCTGACTTTCACCCCACATTCCTGCACTACATATGCTGACCCAGTATGTCCTGTCCTTGGATCTGTTTAACCATCTGTGTATATGGCCACAACGTCTTGATAGACAGCATCAAGACTTCTCTTAAACAAATCAGATGGATCAACACGCTCGCTATCTTTCTGTAGTCTCTCCAATACTTCTAGATCTACTACTGGAGGTGGGAGTAGCCATGGTGGATTTACAGGAATAGCTACCGTTGGGCTAAACTCCCTTCCATACATTCTCATCACCTTCGCCTGGGTATTACCCACCCAAACCTCTAGTTCTGTCTTCGCTCATGTTCCCAGCATGCCTGTAAAATCCCTCAGCCGTCTCTACTGATCCGTTGTAGGATACAAGTACCCAAGTAGAGTGGTAAATTGATTGATGATTGATTGGCTGGGCTGAACATCTGCCTTCAAAAATACTAATCCCTTTCCCTCCTCCTGGTGAAGCCATTTGTGTTTTCCCAAATGTGAACCATGTTTTGTTTTTGTTTATTTGTTAAGATGTGTTAGCCACCGCTCTGAGGTAATTCACTAACGTTGACGGAAGTTGTAAAACGGAAACAAACACAATCGCGTTCGAATGGAACTGTGTCAAGTGGGCGGGGCTACACAAGGCGATAGCTATGTTTCGCTAACCAGAAACAGAATCGGTATTGTTGAATTCGATGCTCATAATGGCAAGCTAGTTCGGATGGTTTGGTTAAAAATTAATTTAAAAAATTTAAGTTTGGTTAGCTAAAAATATAGCATGTATGTTTGTTTGGTTACCACGACAACTACTGTTGCGATCTGGTAAACGCGTTATTCTTCCAGCAAATGAACACATTTGGCAAATGTGTTCAATTGTAGCCTTGGTATAAAAAGGATAATCAACTAGGGGCTCTATGTGTTTTCTGGAAAATAATGCAACTCTGTGGAAAATCAGATCAACTCCTCTAGCGCGGTGTGGAGCACACCTTCCACAGTTATTTAAAGCATAGCCCCTCTTTGATTATTCCTTGCTTGTCAAATGGCAGCCTAGCCTCGATCAACCAGAATAAGACCCTCGATATTTATTGGAAAAGAACATCAAGCTCATCACCTTGCACTTTCACCACCCTGTGAAGTTCATCATAGTTTAATCTCTAGCCTAATAAACTGCACGATTTCCCGAAAAGTCGTAGTAGTGCGAGGATAACGTAGTCGCTTAACTCCACGTTTATTTCAATATGATGGTTATTATATAAATATTTGCGCATTAAAGCGTTTCCACCTTCATTTATGCCATACTTGATGTTATCATTAACAAAACGATCACACCTTGTCTAGCAAAACTTGTTTTATCAACAAATGTGTTGTTTCCATCAGGCCTGTAATTACATTTTTTATCCAACATGTACTTTACTCGCATAAAAAGGTTGGATGGAAACCCTGTTAGAAACCAATATGATTAACTTCACAGACTGGTGGAGGTACACGTTTATGAGCAGTCACACTGTCAGCAGCATCTCTAGTTGCCAACTAGAGCCGACTGCTAGCTGGTTTCATGTCTCAGGCCCTCTGCCTGTGTGGTGAGAGGGCGGAGTTAGCAGTTTGAGAGTGAACAAACCACTGTTCATAATTCCACTCGAACGCGAAGAGGCAGGCGCGATTAGAACTCAGTCAGGTCAATCATATAAACGTTCTGAGCTTTGATCAATGCTGGGAGCAATATTCAGATATCGACCCGTAATTCTACAAGACCCTGCTAGGTAAAGTCCCCCCTTATCTCAGCTCGCTGGTCACCATAGCATCTCCCACCTGTAGCACACGCTCCAGCAGGTATATCTCTCTAGTCACCCCCAAGACCAATTCTTTCTTTGGCCGCCTCTCCTTCCAGTTCTCTGCTGCCAATGACTGGAACGAACTACAAAAATCTCTGAAACTGGAAACACTTATCTCCCTCACTAGCTTTAAGCACCAACTGTCAGAGCAGCTCACAGATTACTGCACCTGTACATAGCCCACCTAAAATTTAGCCCAAACAACTACCTCTTTCCCAACTGTATTTAATTTTTATTTATTTATTTATTTTGCTCCTTTGCACCCCATTATTTTTTTTTTTTTTTTTTTTTTTTTTTTTTTTTTTTTTTATTTCTACTTTGCACATTCTTCCATTGCAAAACTACCATTCCAGTATTTTACTTGCTATATTGTATTTACTTTGCCATCATGGCCTTTTTTTGCCTTTACCTCCCTTCTCACCTCATTTGCTCACATTGTATATAGACTTGTTTATACTGCATTATTGACTGTATGTTTGTTTTTACTCCATGTGTAACTCTGTGTCGTTTTATCTGTCGAACTGCTTTGCTTTATCTTGGCCAGGTCGCAATTGTAAATGAGAACTTGTTCTCAACTTGCCTACCTGGTTAAATAAAGGTAAAATAAATAAAATAAAATAAAAAATTGATTGTCTTTATTGTGTACTACATATACACTATGGACACCCCTTCAAATTGGTGGATTTGGCTATTTCAGCCACACCCTTTTGCTGATAGGTCTATAAAATCGAGCAAACCGCCATGCTATCTCCATAGACAAACATTGCCAGTAGAATGGCCTTACTGAAGTGCCCAGTGACTTTCAATGTAGCACATTGATAGGATGCCACATTTCCAACAAGTCAGTTTGTCACATTTATTCCCTGCTAGAGCTGCATGTTCAACTGTAAGTGCTGTTATTGTGAAGTGGGAACATTTAGGAGAAACAACAGCTCAGCTGTGAAGTGGTAGGCCACACAAGCTTATAGAACAGGACTGCCTAGTGATGAAGCACACAGCACATAAAAGTTGTCTGTCTTCGGGTTGCAACACTCACAACCAAGTTCCAAATGGCCTCTGGAAGCAACGTCAGTACAAGAACGGTTTGTCGGGAACTCCATGAAATGGGTTTCCATGGCCGAGCAGCTGCACACAAGCCTAAGATCACCATGCACAATGCCAAGTGTTGGCTGGAGTGGTGTAAAGCACCCCACTATTGGACTCTGGAGCAGTGGAAACGCATTCTCTGGAGTGATGAATCACGCTTCACCGTCTGTCAGTCCGACGGACGAATCTGGGTTTGGCAGATGCCAGGAGCACTCTACCTCCTGCAGTGCTTCTACACCTGCATTGCTTGCTGTTTGGGGGTTTAGGCTGGGTTTCTGTACAGCATTTTGAGATATCAGCTGATGTACGAAGGGCTATATAAATACATTTGATTTGATTTGATTTGAATTCATAGTGCCAACTGTAAAGTCTGGTGGAGGAGGAATAATGAACCAAATCTTGGCATTGCGCATGGTGATCTTAGGCTTGTGTGCAGCTGCTCGGCCATGGAAACCCATTTCATTAAGCTCCCGACAAACAGTTATTGTGCTGACGTTGCTTCCAGAGGAAACTTGGGAGTGAGTGTTGCAACTGAGGACAGATGGTTTTTACGCGTAATGCGCTTCAGCACTCGGCTGTCCCGTTGTTGATGTGTGGCTGAGCCGTTGTTGATCCTAGGAGATCCCACTTCACAATAACAGTGCTTACAGTTGACTGGGTCAGCTCTAGCAGGGCAGAAATTTGACGAACTGACTTGTTGGAATGGTGGCATCCTATGATGGTGCTACGTTGAAGGTCACTGCTCTTCAGTAAGGCCATTCTACTGCCAATCTTTGTCTATGGTGATTGCATTGCTGTGTTCGATCTTATACACCTGTCAGCAACGGGTGTGGCTGAAATAGCCAAATCAACTAATTTGAAGGGGTGTCCACATACTTTCGTATATATAGTGTTTTTTGTTTTTTTTCACCAAATTATAAAAAGTTACAGGTGTCCTCAAATGTAGTTATGGCCATGGCTACTCCCTGTATATAGGCATGTTATTTTTACTTTTATTGTTTGTTTTTTCACTGTGTATTTATTCCTTGTGTCACTATTTCTATGTTTTATTTAAATTTTTTATCTTAAACTCTGCATTGTTGGAAAAGGACCCGTAAATAAGCATTTCACTGTCAGTCTACACCTGTTGTTTACGAAGCATGTGACAAATAAAATGTGATTTAATACAAACAAGATCAAACCACGCAACAGTCAGTAGCTGAAAGCAGTTTGAACCATTTTAAAGGTTAAATAACTAATTTCCTTTAGAGGCATTCATGGATAACTATAAACTGATATCACATGACAGTCACATAAGCAAAACTGCAATGACTGATGAAATAGTAGATGGGTTGACCAGAAAATAGGTTGTTCACAGTTCATGATCTCTTCAAAGTAAAGCAGGGAGGGATTCTGTGCGCTCATAGCTACTGGCCCAAAACAGCAGAATAACCAGGTTCAGGTAGGTTATATTTGGCATACCTCAAGCAATACTCTGAATAAAGTAATTGTGGAGATAAGCAGTCATTTATTTGATACATATTAGAGCACAGGGCACTAAGGACAGATATATTAATGATATTTTTTATCTTTACAATAAATGGGGACAAAAACGTCCACAAGTAACACAACTCAGGTATACTAAAGTTTTCACTTATAGCTAAATTACATAGCAATTGTTGTTCTCTGAAAGTGTCTGTTCACAAGAAACTAAGTAAAACATGCTATGGTGTGTGTAGTGAACGTGTCATGTCAATCGATTAAATAGGTAATAGATGGGCGCTGCCTTGTTTCGTAATCACAACGCTGTAGTGGAAACCAAGACTGTTCTCGGGGCGGGTCTGCCGGTTTTGACTATCAGAAGTTACTTTTCGTGGCAGGTTATGATAATTCGATCAAGTTTAGGAAAATGGTTACGGTTAGATAAAATGCAAAAACACACAACATACTGTATCTAGCTACAACCAGGTCTGCCCTGAGAACACTCTTGGTTTCCACTAATGCGATCACAACAGTTGATCGAACTGTTGTGGTCACGACTTGTCCTGTCTTGCTCAGGACTAATCTGACTGCTTGAAATACATATCTCAAGATAGGGCGGCTACTCGACTTCACAGGAATTTACCTAATGTAATTTATTCATACAGGGATGTCCAAGGAGACCAACTCACAGGTAATTTGTGTTATTTAGTGGAAATTCGATTATATGAGTGTTCACTTCACTCTTACTTCATTTAGCTAACTACAATGGGCCTGCTAACGTTAACTGCTAGCTAACGTTAGCTCACTGACTCGCCGGGCACAGTAGCGGACACAGAGTCTGCAACTGTAGTTAGTATTTGACAGCTATTCAGATCAATGATTTTTATCTGCACGATACTGCTTTGCAGTGGTTAGTTGGGTTAATTTATGTTTGTATTCTTGCACGGCTTGGCGGTGATAGCAAGGGAACGTTAGCTGTGTTACCAAATATTTGTTATAATTAACCCTATATGTGTTGTTACTGCTGCTTTGATGCAAGTTAACATTAGTATTTGTAGTATTATACACTAACAGTATGGCTATGTAGTTTACACACATTCACCTAGTTGCCTCTTTAGCTAAATGTGAGGCCGTGGGCATTCAAGGCTGTTGATGCTGGTTAACTCGGCTGCCATCATCAGGCCTATGGTCACATGACGGGGTGGAAATTATTGCTGGTGAGGTTTTCATTTTCCTCTGGTCCATCCCTCACCGGTGGCATCTACTGCTGCCTGGAGCAACGTTTTATCTCCGTTTGAAGAAAAACAGCAAAAGTCAGTCCCATTTGTTTTTATCAAACAGTAGCATAAGTTTTGCCTTATTGACATTTTATAAACTTAGCTCCATCATTAAACTTAGCTCCATCATTAAACGTTCCTTAGTACAGTGACAGTGTATTCTCTCTAATTCTCTCTCTCGCTTTCTAATTCTCCATCTTTCTTTCTCTTTCTCTGTAGTTGGTGGAAAACAAGATTGGCTACATTCTCTTTAAAAGGGACAGGAATTTCTTTCTTATTGTTATTTTTTTCAGATATGTGTTTCACAGTGACACCGTTTTCTTTACACCTCTGAGTTCCTCCTTGCTCTATTATAAAATACGCTGAGAGTGAGTCTTGTGTCTTCGTTGAGGGTAAGCCTGTAAAGCATGGTTTGCAACCGGCAGTAGCTCTGGGCTGTTCTGCAGTCATTGAGTTTCTTAGAATTATGACCTACCTAAGCTATGGGCTCAATTTGATCAAACCAGAATTGCTGGTTTCCATTGTGAAATAAAATCACACAATTTTGTGTACTTTTAAAAACCTGCCACCAAAAATATTTTCAGTTTTAGTAGAAATAATAGTACTAATGTTTATTTTGGTGTTTGTTCTCAATAAACGACTAAATGGGTATTGTGGAAAGGTGAGTGGCTGAAATGAGAAGTAGAAGAACTCAGGTCAGAGGCTAAAATGTCTCCCTTGCAGCTCAGTTAGACAGACTACTGAGGAATCATTGAAATTGCTTATTTCAGACTAGCGGAACAAATCACAGGTAAACTGTTCCAATGTAATAGTTTGAATAGCAATGAAAGTGTAACTTGTTTACCATGATCATTGAAATGTTAAAGAGGCAATGCCTCTGTTTAGGGCTGCCTGTTTACACACGGTTAAGCAGAGGATCACCATGTCACCACAATGTTCCGGTCTCATGTGATCGTTTGTCTTTCCAACAGGAGCAGTAACATGGCTGCTGACGACAAATCCTCCTCTTCATCCTCTACACTGGATTGGAGTGTGGCGCCTCCCATCTCCCCTGGCAGCCCATCTCACCTGACACACTTCAAACCCCTGACTCCAGAGCAGGACGAGCCCCCACTCCGATCAGCATACAGCTCCTTTGTCAACCTGTTCCGCTTTAACAAAGGTCATTACTAAGATAACACACGTGATACGCATGATGAAAGCAAGACAAGATTTCAGGGATTGCAGACATTCACACAAACTTACTTAAATTACACTATGTAATTGTTTTGAGATGGTTGACAGTCATCTAGTAGACCTGTGCATTAAGATGAGGAGACAAGACAAAAAAGCGGAATAATTGAGTCGTTGTTTTGTCACACTGTTATTTCTTATTCTGTGGAGTGCCCTATAGCAGTCAATACTATGCAGTACTGTACAGTCTAGGCTACTGTACTGTACCCTAGGATGCAGGGAAAGGTACTGTAGCCTTGACCACCAGCCGGGTTTACAGTCAGTTAGTTTAATGGTCTGGGGCCGTTTTTCATGGTTCAGGCTAGGTCCCTTAGTTCCATTGAAGGGAAATATTAACGCTACAGTATACAATGACATTCTAGAAGATTCTGTGCTTCCAACTTTGTGGCAACTATACTACATGACCAAAAGTATGTGGATAACTGCTTGTCGAACATCTCATTCCAAAATCATCGTCAACATTAATATGGAGTTTGTCCCCCATTTGCTGATATAACAGCCTCTACTCTTCTGGCAAGGCTGTCCATTGGAACATTGCTGTGGGGACTTGCTTCCATTCAGCCGCAAGAGCATTAGTGATGTTGGGCGATTAGGCCTGGCTCGCAGTCGGTGTTCCATTTCATCCCAAAGGTGTTTGATGGGGTTGAGGCTCTGTGCAGGCCAGTCAAGTTCTTCCACACCAATCTCAACAAACGATTTCTGTATGCACCTCGCTTTGTGCACGGGGGCATTGTCATGCTGAAACAGGAAAGGGCCTTCCCTAAACTGTTGCCACAAAGCACAGAATCGTCTTGAATGTCATTGTATTCAATAGCATTAAGAACCATAAAAAACAGCCCCAGACCATTATACCTCCTCCACCAAACTTTACAGTTGGCACTATGCATTCGGGCAGGTAGTGTTGTCCTGGCATCCACCAAACCCAGATTCGTCCATTGCCCTATAGCAGTCTATACTATGCAGTGCTGTACAGTCTAAGCTACTGTACTGTACCCTAGGATGCAGGGAAAGGTACTGTAGCCTTGACCACCAGCTGAGTTTACAGTCAGTTTAAGATTAACAGGAAGTAGAATGCAACTCAGAGCAGAGCCCATGTCCCGTGAGGTCATGTGATGTGACACGGCCAACCACATGGTCCATCATGTCTCCCTCTCTCCAGGCCCCGTCCTTACTGGCAGGCCCCTCACCAAGGCAGCAGGACTCTGCTCATATACTGTAGCATGTAGCGTTAACATTCTATTTCAATTTTTTTAAATTATTATTTTTATTTAATGGAATTATTAGAGGGATGGTGAATCACTTTACGCTGATAAGATTAGATCTAGAGAGGGCAAGGGAACATTTATGGACACCAGCAATGCATACACTTATAAGTACATTAATGTACACACACTTAAAGCTGCAATATGTAACTTTTTGGGCGACCCAACCAAATTCACATAGAAATCTGATTTGTAAATCTGCAGTATAGCTTAACTTTGTGCACTATTTCTATGCTTCCTGTTCTTAAGTTTCGGTTTTGTACACCAGCTGAAAATACAATATTTTGGGGTATGGAACAGATATTCACAGCGGTTCAGATGGCACAAGGATTATACTTGCTTGTTATGTTATATATATATATAACATACATGCATACACTACCAAGTAAAGGTTTGTGGACACTTAGAAGTGTCCTTGTTCTTTAAATCTCATGTTTTTGTCCATTAAAATAACATCAAATTGATCTTAAATACAGTGTAGACATTGTTAATGTCTAAACTTTTCAACGGTAGTGTATATTAGAATTTCTGCATAGTGCACCTTTAAGGGTAAAGTAGTGGGTTTTTTAGACACAAAGGCAAACTTCAAGGAGTAGGACATTCAAGGAGTTGGTCTGATCGTGCCCTTTGATGGTATCGACTTCCTTGTCTGCTTGTGGGAACAATAGAGCGTGTTGTCCTAAAAAACGGAAATTAGTTGCCTCTGGTTTGTTCAGCTATTCATACGGGGAAAATTAATGGGGAAAGAATAGGGATTTGGGATAAACACCGAAAATAAGGTCTGAGGTTGAAACAGGCTCAGAACATTTTGTTCTATGAGATATCAGTCAGTTAACATGACCTTTCTGAATTATGTAGCCTTTATGTGCTTTTTTAAATTACATAACCCCCCCATGTCATGAGGATACCTTTGCCATCTAAAGATGTTACTTTTGTTAAGTAAATCAGGTGTTAAATTAGGTAAAAAAGAGACTGGAGTGCCACTTTAAATGACCTGTTCTAATTGATCTATGTGTACAGAGGAGGGGCGGCCACCCTCAGTGACAGAGAAACCGGATGTGGTTGTGCCGTCACCCACTGGGGAGCGTAGGAACTGGACCATACCAGCACACTCCATCCACGGCTCTGGGGCGCATAGGAAACAACACCACGATCTTTTACGCAGGACTTCTACTGCTTCAGGTACCACACACACACACACATTTATTCTAATACATCAGATGTACAGTATACTTATACAGTGGGGGGTTGAATACTGCACTGTTCGGTAGTGCTTGCAAGTTAAGCATTTCACTGTACTTATGCATGTGACAAAAATAACTTGAGTGATTCTTTGTGCTTTCATTTATATTTGGAGTGATTGCATTAACTGTCTCTCTGGCTTGACCTGATAATGGTGATGAACGTTTCATGCTGATCGGATTAGTCATCAGTCAGAGATCCGAGTCACTGGAGGCGTTATATCCGCTAGGCAAGCTTAAAGGAGAGCTGCTGTGTTTCTACCATGGGCTAGAATACGTATTGAACTGCTGCTCTTTTTGTGAGGGCTATCCATTTTGACATTTTATAGTTTTAAGTTAGTGACGTGCAGATGAGAATGGATGCACAGTGTGAGTAACATGACGTCTATTCAAAAAAGCTGATGTATGTCTTTTCTTTTTGCAGTGGACTGGCCATTATGGCCTGGTGAGGGTGAGGGCCTTCTATACTGTGTGTTTGCTAAGAATTCTGAAATGTTTTTTGCACTTGATTTTTTTTAACAACCTGGTTTCAGAGTGGGCAGCTAACCCAAGCACCTGAGTGGTTTTGGTGTGAGTGTGGTTGTTCTAGCTACTTTTGGCATGTATGGATAAAGTGCCTTCTGATGTTATTTTGTTGCCAACACTGATATTTGATCAGTTGTATGTGTTTGCATAATGATATAAGAACTAACATCATACTACCTTTTTTTTTGTTTCTCACTCAATGGCATTTGTCCAATTTGCGTTATCTGTATAATTTTATTCATAACCATAATTGTTCACTAGAGCCTAGTTTATGGCTACTGATATACTGGTAAGCTTCTGTTGTGTTATTGTGCAATCCTTTTTTAACTTAACCTGCCATTATCAAAGCAAATCCTTGTAGAGATTGTCAATTTCCATGCCCGTGTTGGGCTATAACCTACCTAAGAGAGGTATAAAAAAAATGTCTCTCCCAGTCTCCCTCCTTTACCTTTCTGCATTTTATTTGCATGAAAAGGGAGCATTTGCATGACGTGAATGGTTAGACGAAATCTGCTATGAAGTGTGTGTTGAATGGCTGCACCATGTGTGTTTCTTTTTGTGTGTGTGCGCTCCTAGAGGGCCGTAGGAAATCGGAAACCCCCCTGGGCACTCACGATCCTCGTACGGCTGTTCAGCTCCGCACTGCTCTGAAGAGACTCAAGGAGATCATGGAGGGAAAGAGCCAGGTATCTACCATTTCACAATCACACTGCTGCTGTTGTTTATTGTACTTCACTGCTGTTGTTTTACACACTGTTACTCTAGTGCTGCTTGTTTTTACTTGGAGTAATATAACTTAGCTAACTATCACAATCACACACAGGCAACTGTTCCAAATATGGGACAACATGTGAAGACACCTCTTATTTATTTTAAAGTAGGCTGTTATTGTTTCATCTAACCGTTTGATTTCAGTGAAATATAGTTTTCATGTACTTTGAAAAGATTGCTTCAGCATTACTTTATACCACAGTGTTAATTGGTCCACTAAATAAAGAAGGCATATTGCAGGACAGTGACCTGAAGCAGTACTGGATGCCAGACAGCCAATGTAAGGAGTGCTACGACTGCAATGAGAAGTTCACCACCTTCCGCCGCCGCCACCACTGCCGGCTCTGCGGCCAGATCTTCTGCAGCCGCTGCTGCAACCAGGAAATCCCTGGCAAGTTCATGGGCTACACGGGTGAGTGCATTGGGGACTCACAGGAGGGGGTGGGGGCATGACCTCAAGACCATGCCCACCCCTTGCCTGCATCATCATCATTATCCCTAGTGACCTCCTGAGGAGAGGGAAGACAGCCCCTAAAGAATGATCCCAAAGCAGGGTCACAATATGTTAGAGAGGTCCAATGGTAGAGATCTAGTTGAGCCACTGCTGAGATCATGTGTACAGAGGTCTATGGGTGCTCAGCATGGTGTTTTTTATGCTGTGGTTGTGTGTGTTACTAAAGTTGGACTTGGGTAAGTTGACCAGTGACCTTTGAGCTAACATTGCTGTGATGTGAGAATCTGAGACCAAGAGATCTAATCAATAGCATGTTTGTCCTTTGATGATGATGTGCTGTGACCTAACCATGCCATGCAGTGACAACACCACAGTAACCACGATACTGCCTCCATCCTAGATCATAGCAGGACCTGCTCTTCCTCTCATTGACTCCTACCCTTCTCACTGTCTCCCTCCCTCCTGCCATTGTCTGTCTAGGAGACCTGCGGGCCTGCACCTACTGCCGTAAGATTGCTCTGAGCTACTCCCACTCTGCAGACTCTGGCTCCATAGGGGAGGACCTGTCTGCTCTGTCTGACTCCTCCCCCTGCTCCACCTGCGTTCTGGAGCCCAGCGAGCCTCGCACCCCGGTCGGTGGACGGAAGGCCAGCCGCAACATCTTCCTAGAGGAGGACCTGGCCTGGCAGAGGTAAAATAAGGCTGCATCCCAAATGGCCCCCACCCTAAGAACACAGACCGAGAGGAGGAACCATAGAGATAAATCATAGGTTTAAGTTTGTGGGAGGAACCATGCATGCACTCTCCAGTCTTTTGCATCCTTACTCTAGTAATTTTGTCCCCTTCCTGTCCTACGAACAATGCATGCACTTCTCCTTCGCATTGACCTCTAGTCTTTTGTTGTCTTCTCTTCACCTCTCTTGTCCACAGTGTATTTATTTCTGTCTGTGTATATCCTGCATGATTTTCTGTGTATCCCTACTCTCATATCTTTGTTTTTTCCTTCAAATGCAGAGTTGAAGAGACAGAGGAGAGAGAAACATTCAGCACTCTTCATCCCCTTTATCCTCTCCCCTCCATGTCCTCTCCTCTCCCTCCCTGTCCACTCCATCCTTCTCCTGTCTCCTCTGTCTACCCTCCTTTTCTTCCCCTGTATACTGGGTGGGTTCCTTGTCCCTGCTTGGTCCACGTTCACGTGCATGGTTTTATTGGCGCTCTACTTCCTCTTAACCAATCAATCAATCATATTACCTTTGAGAGGGGTGCCTTTGAAAAACACATTTCTCAGCAAAAGGGATTTCAAATAAATGTTTGACTTTAAAAACAAAGAATTCCAAGAGGTATTATTATTCGATTGAACATACTTTTCCTATTAGTTTTCAAATACATCCCTTTGTTTGATTTTGACAGGGAAGCATGCTTTTATATTTTGTTTAGCTCTAATAAAATGCCATCCCTTTGAACTATATAACCAGCTTTGATCCCATTTTCAGTGTTCTGCTCTTGCTCAAATGAAATATTTTCCCCTTTCTCTCCTGGCATAGAAAAACTCCCATTGGGATGAGAAAGAAGTGAGTCCTGCTGTTACTTTTACTAACGTTCCAACTTCTCTGACCGCTTGTAACAGTTTATTTTTTTATTTTTGACTTGAGCTTTACCATTCTAGCCCTACCATATTGAGACTTCTGCATGTGTCTACCATAGCAAGTTCCGGTAGTGTTCTATTGACATGAAAGATGGATGTGAAATGAATTTGTTTGTATGTATGTCTGTGTGTCAGTTTGATTCACCAGGACTCTCAGAACAGTGGCATGAATTCTAGACGGAGCACGCTACAAGAGGATGGAGGCAAGTCCCCAATAAGGAAGCGGTGAGTGTCTGCTTTTGGTCCAACATCTTTATATAGAACCATTTTTACAGCTTCTTTTACATTCTTCCAGCTAGGTTTAGGGTTTGTATTTTGGTGCCCTATTTTCTGATAGTGCATCCCACAGAGAGATATTTATATGAAGTTCAAGGTTGGTTTTAGACTTTAGTTAATAGGAAGGAAATTGTCCAAGCCATTTTTGTCTCTTAGATTATGGGGATATTATCTATATGCATGCAGCAGCATTTACACTTAAACCACTAGATGCTCTTTTCCATTATGCCCTCGGGTTTATTACTGGTCATGGTTCTAGAATTCACTATTGTGTTTTGTATTAAAAAGTGGGTTGTACCTCATTGTATGTAAGGAGAGAGCAGCATTTTCTTGTTTATTTACAAAGCACTCATGCAGAAACTTCCTACCATTAATTACATTTAGACTTTCGAATGACCAAACCTGGTCTCAAGCTTGGATAACCCTGGAGGCCCCTTCAGTCTCTACATAGTTGGGTAAAGCTGATTTTTTTGTTTTTTTTGGGGGCCCTTTATGTGGAACAACTTCCAGAGCTCTCTGAAATGAGATGTTCTGGTCCCCATTGGTCAGTTGAGAGTCATGATCAGAGACTTCTACGTTGATAAATGTGTCTATCAGCCTTGTAATTTTGTACATTGTATATGTTTGATGTATTTATGCAGGGTTCGTCTGTGAAAGACAGCCTAGTGTCCCTGTCAAAATAAAGGTTAAATAAAATCTAGAATAGTTTTAATAGTTATAATAGTGTGTTCATTCTATTTCTGTTGGACCCTTTTTGACATCTATTAGTCCCCTCCCTTTCCACTCTAGGGGTTTGGCACAGTTATTGTAATATCCGACAGGACGTTAGTATTAGATTACTTGGGAGAGTATTCATTTTTGAGAAACAAAAAAAATATAGGCCTATTTTAACAATGAAAAGGCTTTGTCTGAAATTAAGTATAATTATCTATGTGACATTGCTACATAGCCTTCAAGGATGGACCATTACATTCCAATTTTATTAAAACGACAGTTTTATGACGTTTTTTTACGAGTGCGTCCCATAAAAAAATAAAAAACCGCTGGTAGCCTACACACATGTAGCTTGTTATTGTCATCAAGGTCAGAGGTCATGTGTAGCAAGTGTAGTGGGAGAATTGTAATCAATGCATAATGGAATTAAAATTACGGAATTAAATTGGCTGATGGAGTAGGCTACAATGATCCACCAACATGTAGGCTGTTGTTTAATATAAATGGAGTTGTTGTAGACAAGGATGGGGAGCGCAGCAAAATAGCCTCCATTAGCTAGCCTTGCTAATTTACAATGCTTTGACGCAGCCAAGACAGACACTACAAGATGGTATGGTAGATAACCTATGGCAGCAACAAGTTTGTCCAACTTGCGCGAATCGGTTTGGCTATTTTATCTCTCTCTCTCTCCCCCTCTGTGTTACACACTGGCCTCTGCTTCTCTCTCGCACCTCCCCCGCTGGAACAAGCAGAGCTCATCGCGCCAGCTCTCAAGGGTTGCACAAGCAAGTCCCCATTGAAGTAAAAAAAATATATATATATATATATATATATTTCAATTATTCAGAAAAAAAAGTCATATTATTCGAATAGTGAAATAATTTATAATCCCTATTACACAGAGACACAGACACACACACACACACACAAGTTAGAGAAGTATAGAATGGGATGAGGTACAGAATGAAAATGTGTTGCCGCATCTATTGAGTGATGGCCCTGTAATGCCAGCCCCGTCTTATCCAGGTCAGCCAGTGTGACCAACCTGTCCCTGGACCGGTCTGGCTCCTCCATGGTGCCCTCCTATGACAGCTCAGTGAGCCCCCAGACCAGCAGGGCCATGCCAAAACCTGACCACAGCGAAGAGGAGAGGAAGATACTGTTGGTAATGATGCTCTCTTACTTTCACTCCCTCTTTCCCCTTATTCTTTCTGTTCATTTTAACCCCTTTTTCTCCCCAATTTCGTGATTACGAGTTTGTCTCATCGCTGCAACTCCCCAACGGGCTCAGGAGAGGCGAAGGTCGATTCATGCATCCTCCGAAACATGACCCCCCCCCCCCCCCCCCAAACCGCGCTTCTTAACACCTGCTCGCGTAACCCGGAAGCCAGCTGCACCAATGTGTCGGAGGAAACACTGTTCAACTGACCACCGAAGTCAGCCGCTAGAGCGTGATGAGCCAAGTAAAGCCCCCCCGGCCAGACCCTCCCCTAACCTGGAAGATGCTGGGACAATTGTGCGCGCCCTATGGGACTCCCGGTCACGGACGGTTATGACTGGGATCGAACCCCAGGCTGTAGTGGCGCCGCAACACTTCGATGCAGTGCCTTCGACGGTTACGCCACTCGAGGGCCCCTTTCACCTTATTCTATCTCACTCTGTATTCTGCTCTCTCACTCTGACACTATTTCTTGCTCGCTCGCCCTCTCTCTCCATCTCGCAATTACTCTTTTGCTTTCTCTCTCTCTTGCTTCCCTCTATCCTCTATCTTTCCCTCTATCTCTGTCTGTGTAATTTGTTCTGTCCAATTTACAATCCATTCTTGAAAAAGCAAACAAGTCATTTTTGACTGACTGTGATGACATGTAGGACTCATCCCAGCTCAAAGACCTGTGGAAGAAGATTTGTCACAACACTACTGGTATGGAGTTCCAGGACCACCGCTACTGGCTCCGTACATACCCCAACTGCATTGTGGGGAAGGAGTTGGTCAACTGGCTGTTAAGGAATGGAACTATCTCCACAAGGTAAAGACAGACATCATGCTGAGGTAAAACTCTTCTGGATGTCTGAGTAAGCATCCTGTTGTATTAAGCAGAGATTACATGAGTTACTAATGTTCTTTCTCCCTCATCCATCCTCTTTCTCTGTCTCTCTATCGCTCATTCACACTCTTGCAGGGCACAGGCGATAGCCATTGGTCAGGCTCTGGTAGATGGTCGTTGGTTGGACTGTGTCACTCACCACGACCAGCTGTTCAGAGATGAGTACGCTCTCTATCGCCCCCTCCAGGTGAGATACTGTTTTGTGGGAATAAGGGGAAGAACACATTAACAATGCTGATGGGGATGGTGATGATCAAATCAAATGTATTTATATAGCCCTTCGTACATCAGCTGATATCTCAAAGTGCTGTACAGAAACCCAGCCAAAAACCTCAAACAGCAAGCCATGCAGATGTTGACGCACGTTGGCTAGGAAAAACTCCCTAGAAAGGCCAAAACCTAGGAAGAAACCTAGAGAGGAACCAGGCTATGAGGGGTGGCCAGTCCTCTTCTGGCTGTGCCGGGTGGAGATTATAGCAGAACATGGCCAAGATGTTCAAATGTTCATAAATGACCAGCATGGTCAAATAATAGGTCTGGGACAGGTAGCACGTCAGGTGAGCAGGTCAGGATTCCATAGCCGCAGGCAGAACAGTTGAAACTGGAGCAGCAGCACGGCCAGGTGGACTGGGGACAGCAAAGAGTCATCATGCCAGGTAGTCCTGAAGCATGGTCCTATGGCTCAGGTCCTCCGAGAGAGAGAAAGAAAGAGAGAAAGAATTAGAAAGAGCATAACCCAGCCAACCCAGACAGGAAGATCACATCAGTGACTCAGCCCACTCAAGTGACGCACCCCTCCAAGGGACGGCATGAAAGAGCACCAGTAAGCCAGTGACTCAGCCCCTGTAATAGGGTTAGAGGCAGAGAATCCCAGTGGAGAGAGGGGAACCGGCCAGGCAGAGACTGCAAGGGCGGTTCGTTGCTCCAGAGCCTTTCCGTTCACCTTCACACTCCTGGGCCAGACAACACTCAATCATATGACCCACTGAAGAGATGAGTCTTCAGTAAAGACTTAAAGGTTGAGACCGAGTTTGCGTCTCTCACATGGGTAGGCAGACCATTCCATAAAAATGGAGCTCTATAGGAGAAAGCCCTGCCTCCAGCTGTTTGCTTAGAAATTCTAGGGACAATTAGGAGGCCTGCATCTTGTGACCGTAGCGTACGTGTAGGTATGTACGGCAGGACCAAATCAGAAAGATGGGTAGGAGCAAGCCCATGTAATGCTTTGTAGGTTAGCAGTAAAACCTTGAAATCAGCCCTTGCCTTGACAGCAAGCCAGTGTAGGGAGGCTAGCACTGGAGTAATATGATCACATTTTATGGTTCTAGTCAGGATTCTAGCAGCCGTATTTAGCACTAACTGAAGTTTATTTAGTGCTTTATCCGGGTAGCCGGAAAGTAGAGCATTGCAGTAGTCTAACCCAGTAGTCTAACAAAAGCATGGATTAATTGTTCTGCATAATTTTTGGACAGAACGTTCCTGATTTTTGCAATGATTTTTGCAATGATGGTCATAATGGTGAGGATGATGATCATGACGATAGTGGTGAAGATGGTGATGCTATTGCTGCTGAGGATGACGATGATGTGAAGATGATGATTGTGTAGTTGATGATAGTGTTGATGATTTTTTTAATGACGATAATAATGATGTTGGTGACGCTGTTGCTCATGACTGATGAAGGTGTCTTCTATCCTCACAGAGCACAGACTTCTCTGAGACCCCGTCTCCTGACAGTGACAGTGTCAACTCTCTGGAGGGACACTCAGAACCTTCCTGGTTTAAAGACATCAAGTTTGACGACAGTGACACAGACCAGGTGGCTGACGAGAATGACTATGTCATGCCCAGTAAGTATCCCTGCATGCCCAGTAAGTATCCCTGCATGCCCAGTAAGTATCCCTGCATGCCCAGTAAGTATCCCTGCATGCCCAGTAAGTATCCCTGCATGCCTTGTGGCTCTGCCTACGCATTACAACAACTAGCCTCATGTCCATGTCTGTTGCTTTCCTAAATAATAGGTAGTTGAGTCCTTCTGTAATGTCTGAGATGTTTCTTTGTGTTTATCTTGAACTAATGAGCTAATAAAGGATTCTAAGATCCCTTTTGTATTGGCTCTGATGTCCCTTCATATTTATGCTGTTGCTATGCATCAAGAAGACATTTTTTTTTTTTTTTACATGACTAATAAAGATCAATCAATTAATGCCCCCCCCCCCCCCCCCCCATCAGATTCGTCCAGTCCTAGTAAGAGGACGTCAGTCAGCAGTTTCCAGTCAGCGGTGGACAGTGACTCTGCTGCCTCCATCAATCTCAATATGGAGCAGGACAATGTCAACTTCCACATCAAGAAACAGTCCAAGTACCCCCATGTACCCCCGCACCCTACGGAGCAGAAAGGTACTGAGCCACACACACAAACACACAAAAATAGTGATTAGTTGCTGTTGTCTTGCTGTAGGCAAACACCTTATACTAAGGTACTGAGCCACACACACAAACACACAAAAATAATGATTCGTTGCTGTTGTCCTGCTGTAGGCAAACACCTTATACTAAGGCTGTGTTTACACAATCACCCAAAATGTGATGTATTGGCATATCTGATACTTATCTTTTCTAGAATTTGTTCTGTTGAGTTCACATTTGTATGGCTGTGTTAACAGTCAGTCCATTTCGGTTCTTTTTTTTGACTAATTGGTCTTCTGACCAATCAGATCAGCTCTTTTGCCAATAATTGGGCAAAAGATCAGAATTGGGCCTGCCTGTGTAAACGCAATCCTGATACAATTCCAATGTTTCATATGCAACCTAAATCTGAAAGTTCAATTCAGATTTGTTTTGCTCTAAAGTGGGAATTTTGCACATTACCTGTTGTTACAACAACAACCACCCCAACATTTAAAGGAACAGTGACAGGAAATGAGCTATGCATATAAATGTGTGGCGTTCAGAAATAAATATAGGATAGCACACAAAGTTTGCATAGCCAGTTTCCATAATTGGTATATGTTTTTGGAAGGTGGAGTTGTGCGTGTGTTGATGCATTTCTCCGCTTTCTCCTATCAGAGTACCTGGTCTCAGAGGAAGGAGGACAGAATATCTCCATTAGCGACGCCTTCATCAAAGGTAGGAGGGTCGTTCCACAAATTTGGTGACTTTTGAGAAGTGTTACTGTCAACTGGGGAGTTGGGGAGTCACAAAAGCAGCATGACAGAATTATTAGTTTTCAAATGACCACTTGTTTCTTTGGGAAGATGTATAAAGTGATCTGTGCATTTGAACAACAGCATAAATACACCAATTTATTTTTGGATGTAAAAACGGAATCATCTCTGCTGCACATGCTGCCACTGTTTTGATTAACAAAGTAATTTTTAGAACGAGCAGCTTGCAGCCAGCTCACGAGTGCATCGAAGGGAAAACTCAACAAAAATCACAAATGCGACAAGTGAAAACAAATTCTCTAACTGGGGATAGCTAAATAGCATGATGAACTCACCAGTAACTTTAGTTGGAGTTGATTGCCATGCGAGCTAACTAGCTGCCGGTATGCGAGCTAACTAGCTGCCGGTATGCGAGCTAACTAGCTACCGGTATGCGAGCTAACTAGCTACCGGTATGCGAGCTAACTAGCTACCGGTGTGCGAGCTAACTAGCTACCGGTGTGCGAGCTAACTAGCTACCGGTGTGCGAGCTAACTAGCTACCGGTGTGCGAGCTAACTAGCTACCGGTGTGCGAGCTAACTAGCTACCGGTGTGCGAGCAAGCTAGCTACCGGTGTGCGAGCAAGCTAGCTACCGGTGTGCGAGCAAGCTAGCTACCGGTGTGCGAGCAAGCTAGCTACCGGTGTGCGAGCAAGCTAGCTACCGGTGTGCGAGCAAGCTAGCTACCGGTGTGCGAGCAAGCTAGCTACCGGTGTGCGAGCAAGCTAGCTACCGGTGTGCGAGCAAGCTAGCTACCGGTGTGCGAGCAAGCTAGCTACCGGTGTGCGAGCAAGCTAGCTACCGGTGTGCATGCTTTACGGTAGCTAGTATCCACTAGCTAGCATCTAACAGCAGGAAACCCAAAATAGTGTTGCAAATTGGGCATAGAACCATGTTTTTTTTTGTCCTATCAGATCCATGAGAAGGTCTTAGCAAGTGTATCCCTTTGTCCTTCAACTGGTGATGGATGTGGATGTCCGGTTTAGGTCCCAGGCTCCCAATGACTATCATGATTATTTATTTACTAGGTCATTTGCAGAGTGAGCAGACTCAATACCAAGCAATGTAAGAGCTGGCAATGTAATCCGAGTGATGTGTGGCAGGCCGGATGCCCAGTGCTGCTGATGGCAGAGCAGTTGATCATTTTTCACTTGTTTAAACCAACCAGAAGTGGGGCACTGCCCCTAATGGACGGGCCGCCACTGTTCACCATATTAAAACGACAGTTCAGTTCACATAACACGGTTGACCTTAAAATGAGGGACAGACGTAAATTAATCACATATAGATAATCATCATCAGAAATGACTTCGTCAAAGCGACAAAATAACTAGGGCTTTACGATGATGTTGAAACTTGGAGAATGTTGGGATTAAGTGGGTTGAAACCTTCCTAGAAGTGATGCCACGGGGTCGATGAAGGGAGCCTTTAATCATATTTTTTTATTGAATTCTCCATGTGATCTATGTTAAAGGGCACTTCATTTAATATAACAGCCATTTAAAATTCAATATTTGTGCACAATTTCTACTTAAAATATCAATGGGATGCACGCAAAATGCACTCTTTTCGTGGAATGACCCAGGAATTCCCCACTTCCTTATTTAGTTCAAGTGTTGCTTCCTTTTCCACTCTTTTGCAGCTGTGTATTCTTTCTGTTGAACAAGCAGTTGGTACTGAACCTAATGTATTGTAGCTGTAAGCCAAGCTAACATTCTCTCTCTATCGTGCTCTCTCACTCTTCTCTCTGTCTGTGTGTGTGCTGTAGAGTCCCTGTTTAACCGTCGTGTGGAGGAGAAGGCTAAAGAGATGCTGTTCACTCCTCTGGGCTGGCACCACAGCTCCCTGGACCAGCTCAGAGAGGAGAATGGAGAGAAGAAGGCCATGGAGAGGCTACTGTGAGTACAGTCAGATAACTTAGAGGTTTGAAAGTTGCTCAAATGTTTTTGTCATTCCATTTATTTATTTGTTATAGGTATGTTGGATGTTTGGAAACTAAAGACTAGTCTTTAGCTTACTGAAGTGAAGTAAAACTGGAACTGAAGTGGAACATATTTGAGTCATTCTTTTAGATGAAACAACATCTCAGTATGAATTGGAGCATACTATGGTGTTATTTTGGACTCCAGAGTGACACAGCGGTCTAAGGCACTGCATCTTAGTGCTAGAAGCGTCACTTCGGACCCTGGTTCAATTCCAGGCTGGGAGTCCCATAGGGCGGCGCACAATTGGCCCAGTATCGTCCAGGTTAGGGTTTGGCCGGGGTAGGCTGTCATTGTAAATACGAATTTGTTCTTAACGGACTTGCCTAGTTAAATAAAAATGTAAAATATTTAGCTGGTGAATCCACATGGTATACTGGCCTTAAACTGCTGTTTTCTTCCCTCCCTTACCCAGCTCTGCCAACCACAGTCACATGATGGCGCTGCTGCAGCAGCTGTTGTACAGTGAGTCCCTGTCCCTCTCCTGGCGTGACATCATTGTTCCCGTGGTGAGGCAAGTGGTGCAGACGGTGCGGCCAGACGTTCGCAGCTGTGATGATGACATGGACATCAGACAACTGGTCCACATCAAGAAGGTAGCTCACTGACAGTAACCTCGTACAACCATCCAGAAGTCTCACAAGCTTACATTCTGTAGCGCAGCGGTAATTAGTCTGGTAATTAAGAGGCTACACTCACAGTGCTCTCAGGGAGGTATTCTGACTTGAGATTTGGGTGATTAACTTGACTTTCTGTGCAAGTCTCCATATAGAATTCAATCAAAGATTTACGCTAAAGTCCGAGTTGCCTGCACTTATCTCAACTCTGAATCAGGTCATTTGTCATGTATCTGTACTTATACTGCACCCACTGTAGGGGTTGAATTTTGAGTAATTTAACGTGACCAAAATGGCTATTTTATTATTATTATTGGTTTTTTTAGATTCCTGGAGGGAAGAAGTTTGACTCTGCCGTAGTGAATGGCTTTGTCTGTACCAAGAACATTGCCCACAAAAAGGTAGGTTCCCTCTCCTGTAAAAATAACCACCATCTCTCCCTGTAAACCGAGCCAGAACGACACTGTTTATTGCTTGTCTATGTGCAGATGAACTCAATAAAGTATAATTTTGTCTTAGATGAACTCGTACATCAAGAACCCCAAGATCCTGCTGCTGAAGTGTTCCATAGAGTATCTCTATAGAGAGGAGACCAAATTCACCTGCATTGACCCCATTGTGCTTCAGGTCAGTCAGACACTCAGTGGTTTGTGGGTTGTGCTGTCCTGTTGATTTAAAGCATGAATGATTTATGTAGCTAAATTAACAAGATGTCAAATAACCTAATCAAGGGCTAGGCATTAAGACAAACACATTTAGAATACATATTTCACTAATTCCTGGACTCCTGAGTGGCGCAGTGGTCTAAGGCTCTGCATCTCAGTGCCACTGGAGTCCAGGCTCTGTCGCAGCCAGCCGCGACCGGGAGACCCATGGGGCGGTGCACAATTGGGGCGGTGCACAGCGTCGTCCAGGTTAGGGGAGGGTTTGGCCGGCATGGATGTCCTTGTCCCATCGCGCACTTGCGAGTCCTGTGGCGGACTGGGCGCAGTGCATGCTGACACGGTCGCCAGGTGAACAATGTTTCCTCTGACACATTGGTGCGACTGGCTTCCGGGTTAAGTGGGCATTGTGTCAAGAGGCAGTGCGGCTTGTCTGGGATGTGTTTCGGAGGACGCACGGCTCTCGACCTTCGCCTCGCCCGAGTCCGTACGCGGGTTGCAGCGATGGGACAAGACTGTAACTACCAATTGGATACCATGAAATTGGGGAGAAAACGGGGTTAATTTAAAATATATTTCACAAATTTGCTGACACCCATCCATAATTTCTAGAAATTAAGAAAAATAAAGAAATCTTTGTCTTTGTTCCCCAGGAGCGTGAGTTTCTGAAGAACTATGTTCAGCGTATAGCGGACGTGCGTCCCAACCTTGTGCTGGTAGAGAAGACTGTGTCTCGTATCGCTCAGGACATGCTGCTGGAGCACGGGATCACATTGGTCATCAACGTCAAACCAGTCAGTACCTCTCTAGCTCTCTGTACTGCTAGTTACCTTATTAGCTGTGGTTATCAATGTCAAACCAGTCATTACTGATATCTCACTAGCTTTCTCTAGCCCTCTGTTCTGCCCTCTGTCACTACTTACATTTCTGCTAGTTATTGACCTTAAACCAGTCAGTACTGCCCTGCCCTCTTTCTAGCTCTCTGTACTAGTTACCGTACTAGCATGGGGTATGTTTCCAAACACACCTTAATTAGCTTTAGAACATGTTACATACAGGTAACTGCCAAAATAAAGGAAACACCAACATAGGGCCACCACGAGCCAGAATACACCTTGGCATAGATTATATGTTTCTGGAACTCTATTGGAGGGATGCAACACCATTCGTAAACAAGAAATTCCATAATTTGGTGTTTTGTTGATGGTGGTGGAAAACGCTGTCTCCGGCGCCACTCCAGAATCTCCCATAAGTGTTCAATTGGGTTGAGATCTGGTGACTGAGATGACCATTACATATGATTTACGTCATTTTCATACTCCAAACCATTCAGTGACCTCTCATGCCCTGTGAGCCTGCCCAGCATTTTTGTACCCTAAGCATGATGGGATGTTAATTGCTTAACTAACTCAGGAACCACACCTGTGTGGAAGCACCTGCTTTCAATATACTTTGTGTCCCTCATTCACTCAGGTGTTCCCATTATTTTGGCAGTTACCTTTATGTAGCTGTTAGCTTTTTGTTTTGAACTCTTTTTGATGGTGTCTTTAGCCATGTTAGCCTGTTCTTCTGCTTAACCCATTCAACTGTCTATTAGCCGTACCTGCCCTCAGTCTCTCTTTCCCACCTCTGGTTCTCTGCAGCAAGTCTTGGACAGGGTGAGTCGTATGACCCAGGGGGACCTAGTCATGTCCATGGACCAGCTGCTCACCAAGCCTCGACTGGGAACCTGCCAAAAGTTCTACCTACACTCTTTCCAGCTGGCCAATAGTGAGTGGAAACTACTCTGTCTGTTAGATATTGTAAGCCGTTCATAAAACTTAATTCACTTAAATAATCCAACACATGAAACCTACTGCAACCAGGTGTGTTCATTCACAAGTTCCTCCCGCCCAGTCTAGACTTATCTCCACAGCACAACTATGTAATGTGTTCTCCTCTCTTCCCTTCTCTCTCTGTGACAGATGAGTTGAAGACTCTCATGTTCTTTGAGGGCTGCTCTCCCCAGCTGGGCTGTACCATAAAGCTTCGCGGGGCATCTGAGTATGAGCTGGCCAGGGTTAAAGAGATCATCATCCTCATGGTGTGTGTGGCCTACCACTCCCAGCTAGAGATATCCTTCCTCATGGATGAGTTCGCCATGCCTCCCAGCCTGGCCAAGACCAACTCCTTCCCCTGTCTCCTGGAGAGCACTACTGTTGAGGAGGAGGAGGAGAGCCAGGAAAATGGGACCGACCAGAGCACCCTCTCCCAGGGAGGAGAGACTGTGCTGGGGGAGGAGGAGGAGAAGTCTTCCCTTGGGAAATCTGTATCAGAGTCCTCCTCGCCTAAAGATGTCCATGGTGTAAAAGTCAACAAAAAACACTTCCTGTCCTCCTCTTCCTCCTTGGGGGCTGAGGGGGTGGAGTCAGCAGAGGTCATGACCTCCACGCCGTTGTCCAATCGCCAGGTGCTGCCACCTCCAGTGTCCCCACCCTATCTTATTGATGACCTGGAGGAGTTGGCAGATGAGATTGGATCAGGGAAGGGGGAGACTGAGGGGGGGAGCGGGTCGGGGGTTCTGGGGAGGGGTGAGTCGCGGGAGGAGAGCTCGGGTTCAGAGACACCCCCCAGGCTATTCAGAGACCCCCTGCAGGATGACACAGGGCTGTTTGTCACAGAGCAGGTGAGGGAGAACTGATTAAGGATACAGACAGAAACATGTTGGTTTCCATTGCCCTACAATATCCTCTTCTGTTTTGCCACCGAGCAGGTGGCCTCAACGGACGACCGTCTCAAGACGCTTACGGCAGGCTTCAAACAGGAGCTGAAGGACATCATCCTTTGTATCTCCCCCTTTATCACCTTTAGAGAGCCCTTCCTCCTCACGCCTGCTGGCCTACGCTGCCCCAGCAGAGACTACTTTCCTGAAAAGGTCTGTTGGTTTACATTCACTGAAGGTTTTTCAACCTGCTTTCTATCAATTCGCTCAATGTAGTTCAGTAATGTACAATAGAATATCAGGTCATCTGTTCACGTGACCGTTAATTCCTCTGTACTCAGTTGTTAGTTATAGTGGAGATGTCTACCAAAAGAGTTGTTGTCATGCATGTGCATTACGCACATCTCATAACACTTAAGTGCTAGGCGAATGAGCCGATATGCTATTTTTGTATTTGAGATGTAACAAACTAGTTCCTCGTGCAGGTGTACCTCTCCCCGCTGCTCAACAAGGACTTCAAAGAACTGGACTGTCGACGTAAGCGACAACTCCTCAAAGATTCCGCCCCGTCAGGTGGAGGCATCACCAACGGAGTCCCTCCCCTCCGCCCCATCCAGGTGTTACCCTCCCACCACCTTACCAGCGCCCGCATCGCAGAGCAGCTGGGCAGCAGCCAGGACCTGGCCAAGATGCTGGCAGACTACCGTGCCCAGGGGGGCCGCCTCCGGCAGGAGGCAGACCCCTTCACCCAGCCCCTACCTCAGCCACCAGTCCGAGAGGCTCCACCACCCAAGCACCCCGTCAAGGCTGATAGTGAGGAAGAGAAACCAGCAGGACAGAACGACATGACCTGGGCCTCCAAGGTGAGTCATGGCCAGCTAGTTAGCACATCTACACACCACAATAATAGGAGATGGATGGGACAGATAGGCAGAGGGAGAAGACCGATCTCCAACAGTCTCACTGATGTATCTGTGGCGTTAGATATTGTTCCATTACAGACAACATATGTTAACATCTCCCTTGGTCAGTGCTAGTTTACTGCTCCGTGTGTTCCATTGATGAGCACACCACCTCACTCACTCTCCAGAGAGATTAGGGGATGTCTGAAGAGGCGAAGTGCGCTCTTGAATTGTAAAGCATATGTGCTTGTTGTTGTTGACCACCATTACTTTTGTGTTTTTAGCTGGACTGCCTGAACCCGGTGAACCACCAGAGACTGTGTGTTCTGTTCAGCAGCTCCTCAGCCCAGTCCAACAACTCCCCCAACCCCTGCGTCAGTCCCTGGTAAACCCCACTCAACCCTGGTGGTCTTCAATTCAGTACAGCTTTATTTATCCCCTTAGGAGCAATAGAAATCTTGTGAACCCGGTGTGAAAGACTAGCTGACTGAACTCTGAAAGGTCAGCTATTCACAAAGACTTATTTGTTCTCAACAGGATTGTCACGATGGAGTTCTACGGAAAGAATGACCTCACACTAGGAATATTCTTGGAGAGATACTGTTTCAGGTGAGGGAGAAATATCAGAACCTGACAAATTATTTATTGAATTTCCGATCAAATATTTGACCATGAAGTGTGTCATTGATATGTAATAAAATGTCATTCAATGAAGTCCCTCTTCTTTGCCCTGACGTGTCTGTCTGTGTGCGTGTGTCTGTGAATGCATGATAAAGGCCATCCTATCAGTGCCCTAGTATGTTCTGTGAGACTCCCATGGTGCACCATGTACGGCGGTTTGTCCATGGCAGTGGCTGTGTTCAGATCGTACTGAAGGAGCTGGACTCTCCTGTGCCTGGATACCAACACACCATCCTCAACTACTCCTGGTGCCGCATATGCAAACAGGTACAGTAACTTGTTAATCTGCGTTTCCTTATCTGTTCCATGACTAACCCCAGGACTTGCTCTATAGCTATCACACCTAACTGTTTGTTTTAGTTAATAGCGAGATCACCTAGTTCAACTAATCAAAGTCTTGCTAATCAGAATTGCCAGTTTTTGGCTAGAGCAAAAAGCTGCTGTCCAGGTCTGCTTAGTTTCTATCGCTCAAAGAGCTTTGATCCTTGTATTCTGCTGTCTCTGTAGGTGACTCCTGTGGTGCCCCTGTCCAATGACTCGTGGTCCATGTCCTTTGCTAAGTACCTGGAGCTGAGGTTCTATGGTCACCAGTATACCAGGAGGGCTAATGCTGAGCCCTGTGGCCACTCCATCCACAAAGACTACCACCAGTACTTCTCCTACAACCAGATGGTGGCCTCATTCAGGTGGGAAACATAGGCCAAGGCTTTTATTTTCATCCATCCAACCATCCATTCATACATCTATCCATCATTTATCATTCCTACTATTTTTTTCTTATCATTTTTGCAACAATTCAAAACATCTGTATATGCCCATGCCATTCCACTTGTCTAACCCCCAGCTACATCTCAGTGAGACTGCTGGAGATCTGCCTCCCTCCCCCTAAGATCTTCATCAGGAACCAGGGGCCCTCCAAGGCAAGCATGCAGCAGGACCTCAAGGACTTCTCACAGAAGTAACTGTCTACCTGTTGTCTGTCTACCATGGCCTTAAGTAGCCTGGTCCCAGATCTGTTTTTTATTTATTTATTTTTATTTGACCTTTTATTTAACTAGGCAAGTCAGTTAACCCACTGTTCCTATAAGAATTTGTTCTTAACCGCCTTGTTCAGGTGCAGAACGACAGATTTTTACCTTGTCAGCTCGGGGATTTGATCTTGCAACCTTCCGGTTACTAGTCCAACGCTCTAACCTCTAGGCTACCTGCCATTTGTGCTGTATAGCTGAGTCCTATGGTTATTGTCCTCTGAGTTGGCAAGACGGTACAAACAGATCTGGGACCAGGCTCCAACTGACGAATCTGAATAATCTAGTTTGACTAGTTTTGACCTTCTTTCTAGTTCTGACCAGTCCTTTTCCATTCTCTCCCTCTTGTCAGGGTGAATCAGGTGTACCTGGCCATAGAGGACCGCCTCACCTCCCTGAAGACGGACACCTTCAGCAAGACACGCGAAGAGAAGATGGAGGACCTGTTTGCACAGAAAGACGTAGGTTCCCCCTCGAAGGGTGGGAGCTACACTCCAAATATGTCTCGTGTATGTATAGTGCAGTGGAGGCTGACTTTTCATCAGTGTTGTCACTGTAAATCAGAGGACGGGCTCATTATAATGATTGAATGGAAAGGTATCAAACACATGGTTCCCATCAGTTTTCTTTGTGTGTGTTCAGATGGAGGAGGCAGAGCTGCGTAGCTGGATAGAGAAGCTGCAGGCTCGTCTCCAGGCTTGTGGTAGTGACTCCCCCCAGCAGCTCCAGACTGTACTGGAATCAGTGGTAGTGAAGAAACAGAGCCTGTGTGAAACACTGCAGTCCTGGAACAGCAGGTGAGAACACTGATATCGGAGCAGCTTTTAATGTTAGGGGTGGTTTCCTAGACACAGATAAATGAATCTCCAATAAACACGCGTTTTTAGTCTAGTACTAGGCTTCATTTTTTATCTCATATAATTAATTTGTTGAACCATTTAACCTCCAGGCTGCAGGACCTATTCCAGCAGGAGAAGGGCAGGAAGCGTCTGTCGGTCCCAGCCAGCCCTGGGAGACACAGACCGACAGACGACAGCAAGGTCAGTGCAATATATACCTGATATAATTCAGATGATAGGATGAGCTTAGTATATGATAAGGACTTGTATCCTAAAGGATGGAATGTTACGTATTTATTTTGTTTAACAGACCAGTGTTCTGGAGTCTTCTCCACGCAACCCCTCCCCTGTGGTACAAAATGGTGACAAAGGTGAGAGGATTTTTTTCCCCAGCTTTCAGTCAGAATGCTATAGTACTTCTCTCAGTAGTTGATGGGCGTGTCTGTTTTTCAATTGACAGAGGACCGTCACCTCACTACCCTGCCCTCGAGCTCGGGGTCGTCATTGCTAACGTTACCGTCACCAGGGGAACCCGGCTCAGAACCTCTCTCGTCTGGACCATCCTTTCCTGACCAGGACTCTGTCAGCATCCCAGAGGGTGAACGCACACACACATCTGTAGAATCACAAACACAACCCCCCACGTACGCTTACCATTCACTTTCTCTAGATCTACAGTGTGTATCTAAATACAGACCTCTCTGGTCTCTAACTCCATTCTTGTTGTCTCCTAGATGTGTTTGATGGACACCTGTTGGGCTCCAATGACAGCCAGGTGAAAGAGAAGTCCACCATGAAGGCCATTCTAGCCAACTTGCTGCCAGGCAACAGTTACAACCCCATCCCATTCCCATTGTGAGTACAGTATGCCCTTCACATCTGAATAAGCTTTTTGCCTGTAGTATAAATCAATTTATGATCAGCCATATAAGATAGCATCTGATATAATGCCAATGCTATATTGAGCCCTGTTCATTTTCTTACTTTGTTGTAATGTTTAGCTTGAATCCCAGTGTTGACGGGAAAAATCACCACTATATCAGGTGCCACCTACTGCCGATGTGCCCTTGAGCAAAGCACGTAACCTCTAACCTGCTCCAGAGAGAGCTCTGCGCTGCTCTGCCGCTGACCCTGTGCTGTTGTTTTGTGGTGGGGCTGAGCACTGTGAAAGCCAAAATAACAAATGTCCATTGTATCCAGGGGTCGGAACCAAAATTATTTTCCAATTCTCTGGTCCAACGTTAGTTAAGCCAACTCTCTGAAGTTCAAAGACTTTCAGAGATCCTTCATAGAAGCCACTCCTTTGTGGGTATAATTTTGTGGACCTAATTCAGATAATGCATGTCATAACAACAAGATGCCCAGCGATTCATGCCCAGCGCTCTCCTCACCTGCAAAAATTCAGTCGCATATCACACCCTACACTACACTTGTCTGTCCAATGCATGTACGTAGAGCAGCTTGGTGAAGCAGTGTAATGTTGAGCTAGATGTAGAAAAATACATTTAAAACAAGGTTTAAAAAGGAACACAAAGGAATGATATAAACCATTACTTTTTGAGGGTTCGAACTGGTTCACAATTATTTTGCTGGTCGGAACTGTGGAACGAAAAAAAATAAAAAAGATGGTTTGTGAACCAGTTCGAACCCCAGAAAAGTAATAGTTTATATAATTATTTTCTGTTCCTTTTTAAACCTCTTTTCTACATATTTTTCTACATTTAACTCAACATGACACTTTTTCACCAGTAGATAGCTCGCCTGCTCCATAGCAAGCTGCTCTACGTACATGCATTGGACAGACAAGTGTAGTGTAGGGTGTGATATGCGACTGAATTTTTGCAGGTGAGGAGAGCGCTGGGCATGAATCGCTGGGCATCTTGTTGTTATGACATGCATTATCTGAATTAGGTCCACAAAATTATACCCACGAAGGAGTGGCTTCTATGAAGGATCTCTGAAAGTCTTTGAACTTCAGAGAGTTGGCTTAACTCACGTTGGACCAGCGCTAGCCCTTGATCATGACTCTCAGTTCCATTACACATAATGCCATCTAGAGTTTGAGAGCTAGACCAGAGCTAGCGAACAAGCTTGTGTGTTCAGAGCGGCACCAGAATTAAAATAGAAGGCACGTCTTTTTGAAGTTAATAAATCAATGTGAAACGTCCTAACTATAATAGCCTTAACAGATTCACTTTTCCAATGCTAGCTATCTAATTTAAAACATTTTAAATTGAATAAAATTTTATTTGTCACGTGCTGAATACAACAGGTGTGTAGACCTTATCAATACTGAGGCAATATACAGGCGGTACCGGTACAGAGTCAATGTGCGGGGGTACAGGTTAGTTGAGGTCATTTATACATGTAGGTAGGGGTAAAGTGACTATGCATAGATAATAAACAGCGAGTAGCAGCAGTATAAAAACCAAGGGGGTGTCAATGTAAATAGTTTGGGTGGCCATTTGGTTAATTGTTCAGCAGTCTTATGGCTTGGGGTTAGAAGCTGTTAAGGAGCCTTTTGGACCTAGACTTGGCGCTCCGGTTCCGCTTGCTGTAACGTCAGTAGGCTACATTAAACTATGCATGCTTCGGAGGGAGGGGCAGGTAGCCTACAAACACTGGGAAGGATTTTCAGCAGGCAGGCAGACAGACAGACACTGGAATATGCTTCTGAGTGACAGTGAGGGCTATGCAGAGGTGCTTTGTTGTGTTTTTTGTGGACTTGAAAAAAATTCCTGGAATGTAAAAGAACGCTCTTAACCAGTTCCTGTGCTTCTGAAATAACAGTTCTGTTTCAGAACAGTATAGATCCCTGTTGTTCTCGGTTCTGTTCTTCGAAAAACGTTGTTCTTTTACAGTTTTCGGTTCTGTTCCCTGAATCGGTTCCAACCCCAGGTTGTATCCTCTGTATAATGGACAGATAAGTAGTGTGCTGTATTATTGAGCCCTGTGTGTTTTCTGACGTTGTTGTGATCTTTGTTTGTCAGTGACCCAGACAAACATTACCTGATGTATGAGCATGAGAGAGTGCCCATAGCCGTGTGTGAGAGAGAACCCAGCTCCATCATTGCATTCGCTCTCAGGTAACCACTCCGCTCTATTTCTTCTCCATTCTCTGCACGTCTTACTCACCGATGTGTTATGTTGTTCTAAAGTTATTGTCGTTATAGTGTTCTAATGTTATGACCTCGGCCTGACCTCTAGCTGTAAGGAGTATAAGACCGCTCTGGATGAGCTGTCAAAGACAACGGTGAAGGCTGGAGGCGAGGACACCACCCAAACCATCAGGTACACACAAACTCTGCTGATGTTGACTGTGTGTATGTTACCTGATGTATAATGCCTCGTCTCATCCTGTCGGGGTGTAGCTCCGGAGAGAGCCGGGCCAAGAACAGCCCAGCCAAGCCCAATGAGACGGCCTCCTCCCAGATGGGTCCGGGCCGCAGCAGCATGGACGCTGACCCTCTCAGTGAGTAATGGATCCTCTCAGGGTAAACGGGGAACATGGGAGGGGGGTGCTAGAAAGTATTTTTTACCTCAGTTCATTTCTGTTCTAATGGCATTCCTATCATCCTTTTTATTTTTTATTTGAACAGAAGATGCAGACATAGGAGACAAGCACAAGAAGTCAGCCGGAAACCCTCATATCGAATTACGTGAGTGTTTCTCATTGGATTTATGTGCCCTTTGGGATGGCGTTACCTGTGAAGTGCTTAGCCCGCAAACGTTCTCTCAATAACAAGCATAGGGCCTAGTCAATAATCTCTGTCTCTCTCTCTCTCTCTCATTCGTAGAGTTCTCTGATGCCAATGCTAAGTTCTACTGCAGGATCTACTATGCAGAGGAGTTCCACAAGATGAGAGAGGAGATCATGGACAGTACGGAGGATGACTTTGTCCGCTCGCTCTCCCACTGCGTCAACTGGCAGGCCCGTGGCGGCAAGTCTGGGGCCGTCTTCTACGCCACCGAAGGTGTGACCCTCAACACCAGAGTCATATTGTTTTATTTAACTTGTATTTACCAGGAAGTCCTATTTGGGGGCAAGATAACTCCTTTAAATATGTGCTGTCCATGTCACCCACCTGTAGTGCTATTTATTTGTCTGTAGTGGTTATACCTATCACTCTCTTTCTCCCTCCTTCCCTCACTCAGATGACCGATTCATCCTGAAGCAGATGCCCAGACTAGAGGTTCAGTCCTTCCTGGACTTTGCCCCTCACTACTTCACCTACATCACCGGAGCTGTGCAACAGAAGGTAAACTACACTACCCATATAGTTACATTTGACTTAGATAAATATGAACTATTTTGGTGCTAAATCGGATTTCCTCAAATAAATGACTTTATTACATTTTTTTCAAGGAGTTGTCCTATTGTCTGTGTGATGGATGTTTATTTTCTGAGATTAGAACACATTCCTATCCTAAACCCCCCTGTCTGTCCCACAGCGACCCACTGCCCTGGCTAAGATCCTGGGTGTGTACCGGATCGGCTACAAGAACTCCCAGAACAACTCTGAGAAGAAGCTGGATCTGCTGGTCATGGAGAACCTGTTCTATGGCAGGAAGATGGCCCAGGTGTTCGACCTCAAGGGTTCTCTGAGGAACCGCAACGTTAAGACCGACTCTGGGAAGGAGAGCTGTGAGGTGAGCATGGCACAAGGCTAGCAACACCGGGTTGTGGGTTTGATTCCCGCTGAGGCCACATACAACATAAATGTATGCACTCACTGTACAGTCAGTAGCTTTGTTTGTTTATGCATGTATCTTTATTTGACCAGGTATGTCATTGAGAACACATTCTCTTTTGAAATAACAACCTTTGGATAAAAGCATCAGCTAAATGGCATCATTCTATATTAGGTGGTTCTGCTGGATGAGAACCTACTGAAGCTGGTCCATGACAACCCTCTGTACATCAGAGCCCACTGCAAGGCCATCCTGAGGGCTGCCATACACAGTGATGCCTACTTCCTGTCTAGTCACCTGATCATAGACTACTCTCTGCTGGTTGGACGAGATGACACCACAGACCAGCTGGTGGTGGGAATCATAGGTGCGAGAAAAGCTTTCAAACGTATTTTCATTGGCTATAACATTGATAACTGTTTGCTGGTGCTTACAGAAAAAACATCTAATTTCTCTATGCTGCTTCAAAAAGGCATGCGAATGAATTTATACTCTGCTGTATTTATAAAAGAAACATTCCTTCCATTGTGTCAGATTACATTCGGACATTCACATGGGATAAGAAGCTGGAGATGGTGGTGAAATCCACAGGGATCCTGGGAGGGCAAGGTAATTCATCATCTGTCAGATGTCACCTTCCCCCTACATTAGTCCTTGAAGATCTCTAGTAGTTAGTTTTTTTTATTATACAAAGACCTTTTGATTTCTTCCTGTAAATGAAAATTGCTATTGTGGTGTTTTGTGTCTCACTCACAGGTAAGATGCCCACAGTGGTGTCTCCGGAGCTTTACCGATCGCGTTTCTGTGAGGCCATGGACAAATACTTCCTCATGGTGCCTGACCACTGGACAGGTCTAGGGGTCAACTGCTAACTGACACCAGGGAGCTAGCCTGAGTTTCAGATCTGTTTGTGTCGTCTAGCCAATTCCTATGTCATTGTCACGGCATGTTTGGCAACACAGCATAAACGGATCTGGGACTCCGCTGCTAGCTGCAGAACACAACATGGGCATCAGTTACCAGGGGGGACAGGAGACTACAATGCAGAAAAACCCTTTGCCCAATAAGGAACCATAAAAGCATACTGGATGGACTGATGAAGGGTAATGCAAGGCCAGTATACAACGACTCAATCATTCCATAGTATTATTATGATCTACTAGACTGTAAACGAGTGACTCGAGTATTATTGGAAGTCATGACTGTCCAGTAAAAGCTGGGCCCTAATTTATCCTGACATGGAAAGAACTTAATTCCCTAATCTTGACGTGTCAAACTGTTTCACGCGGGCACAGTGAGATGGCACTGAAAAAAAAATTCTTACTTGGTGGTCCTAGTTTGGTGAACAAATGAATCAATGTGATGTAAATGTACAGAGAGTATGTAATTAAAGATTAACACTGATTTCACAAATGTTTTAAACCTCCGTGTCAATGAGATGTTTTGTTTGTCCCATCTTGTGAAACAACATCGATGAGGATAGTCATTGTTCATCAGCTCAGATGTCCCGACTAGACTGTAGACTTCACCATGAAATGCTAATTGTTTTGCCGGTATGGTGACTCCTTGCAATCTATGTAGAGGCATTTGAGGGTTCCAAGGCTGAAATGGAGGATCCATTCATGTTTTTGGCATCTAATGCTTACCTAAAGAAGTAATGTTTTAACTTGGTAACAAATAGGAAAGTACGGACATGACACACAGCACTAAATTAAAACAGATTTTTATATTATTGTACAATTCATTCATAAAAAGACAAACAGCCTTGAGCATTTCATACTGCATCAGGAACTGGTATGAAAATCAATCTGATCCGATTGTCACAACTGACTGGTGGTGTGATGCTCCTTCTGGCATAATACTGATCCATGGCAGCATCCTAAATGGCTATATTCCCTATAGTGCACTACATAGGGTTCTTCTCAAAAGTATTACACTATGTAGGGAATAGGGGTCCATTTGGGACACAGACCCAATCTCTTCGTTACTTTCATTATCAACAAGCCTTGAGGTGTTTAAACTAACACTGTGCTTTTTAAAAAGTGTTGTGCTCTGGGGTAGAGTTATTACAGACAAGGTTGTGGTTTACAATGACATGCAGAAAGACATACACACGTCGCTGATCATAGGAGTGTAAAAACATTGGTGTGTTTTTTTTCTTCAGGGTTAGAAGTGACATGACCCCAAGAGTTAATCAACTCATCTCAGTCACATACATCCATAATACACAATCTAGGGCTCTATTCAATCTGTACAGTTGAAGCGTGACAGATTCCGCTATAGAAATGTTAAGGTCGTCTCCGCTCAAGCAGGAACATTGCCTTTAAATGTAAAGCTGAACTTCTGCGATACGGATTGAATAGACACCACACGCACCAGAAGAATGCGTACACTTCTTTTGGAAAATTTAAATTTAAAAAATGAATACAAAGGTTTAACAAGGCACTGGACAAGTTAGACTGGCACATTGCTGGTAGGTAGACAAACTAGATGGGAAAGGGGGATGGAGAGAGGTCAAGGTCCTGCTCTCCTTTACAGTTTAAGTGCAAGCAGTATTCTGTACCATAATATAAGCGTTAATAAATACCGTACAGGTGTCAACCTCTTCACTGGAGACCTGATCATGTAAACTACTGAAGCACTGTGGTCCTGTAACACTAGGGACAAGATCAGGAACAGTCCTAGTCACCTATAACCAATAACTACAGCCCAGAGCTTTTCCAGGTCAGTTGACGTGGGTGATTTCTATTGGTGTGGAAACAAGAAGTTGAAAGGGTACCACTTCTATCTGCCTCATGCACATTCCATCATGTTTCTTTATAATAGACTTAACTCAATTCTAGAATTGTGCTTTAGTTGGTTTGTGCTATACTCACATCTCTGGGCAAATCAGTATGAACGCTGACACAAAAAATATACGTCAATATTTGGTACATCAGTCAACCAAAATAAACTTCTTTTTTTTAAAAAGGTCCTACAAACAAAATGGCTTTAATTAGAAAAGTCTCAGCTGCTGTCATAGATAGCCAAGCTGAGACAGAGTACCTAGATTGATCTGGATAAGAAACACCAGCAGGTAGGATCACATGAGGTTGAGCTCCAGCCCTTAGGGGGGGACAAAGTCCTGTACAAGCCCCCACACAGGTTCTACTCTTGGGACACAAGCGAGGGATTCGTAATGGTCGGTGGTGGGAAACAGCGGCTCTGCAGACATCCTGGTAGTCTTTTAAAAGTCATAGGGGTCAAAAGGTTTCTGAGTCTGAGTCGTTTTCAGTGGTGCCCTGACTGGCACTTCCCTCGCTGGAGGGGCCAGAGGGGGCCTTGGGGCTACGAGGGTCCCGCGAACCCTTCTGCCTGGACAGGGCCCTCAGGAGGGAACCTGGGGAGGGGACTCCGGAGCTGCAAGGGGAGCAGAAAGGCATCATGGTAGCCAGAATGAGAGCCAGACAGTCAGCCACCTCCCTGCTAGGAGCACAAGCTAGAGCAGGCGTCAGACCTGGGGGAAGAGAGAGGAGGGCAGAGAAATAGAAGAGGATAGGGTGGGGAGAAATAAGAAGGGAAGATGGACAGAGAGAAAGAGGGGGGAGTAAACATGGAAGAAGCGGAGAGAGCAAAGCGAAAAACAGAGGTGAGGGGACAAGGGAAGAGAGGACAACGGGAGAAAGCAGCATTCCATTAGTACACAGCCAGCGCAGACAGTACACAGACAAGCAGACAGGGAATGCATACAACATAAACCTAATTCATTATAGAGATAAGGAAAAACTCCTGGCCCTAATAACAATACTTGACAGGTGGAACTGGGACAGAGCTACAAACCAGTTAGATGCACGCACACACACTCTCTCGAGCCTACCAGAGCAAAGAGAGACAGACCGCTGTAGCTAGCTAGCTAATGTACATAGACATGCCAACACCACAGGCAGCTGATATAATAGCAACATGCAGTTAGATCCCTTTAACACACTGGTACTGATTCATGCCCAGACCAGACCTTAAGACCTACCATTCTCATCCAACATCTGAACACTGGCCCCCCTGGACAGCAGGTCCTGGACAGCCTGTTTCAGACCGCTACGAGCTGCTAGGTGGAGCGGCCTGGGAGGGACAAACCAATCAGAAGGTTTGTAGTGGGGAGGGGCTAGACATTTCCACCCCAGAATAAATCAAGGTTGCTAGCGGACATAATATTTGGTTCTCGGTTCCAAGACTAACCATGGGCTATCTCTGACGAACACTTACGTCTGCAGTGCTGCGTTTGTGGCACCTATGAGAACAGTATCCTTTAGCCTCTCCAGGATGAACAGAACACAATCCTCCTTTCCCTGAAGGGGGGTGAAACCAAATTAATATATTATGCACTATGATTGTAAATATAAACTCAGCAAAAAAATAAATGGCCCTTTTTCAGGACCCTGTCTTTCAAAGATAATTCAAAAAAACTCAAAATAACTTCACAGATCTTCATTGTAAAGGGTTTAAACACTGTTTCCCATGCTTGTTCAAAGAGCAATAAACAATTAATGAACATGAACCTGTGGAACAGTCGTTAAGACACTAACAGCTTACAGATGGTAGGCAATTAAGGTCACAGTTATGAAAACTTAGGACACTAAAGAGGCCTTTCTACGGACTCTGAAAGATGCCTAGGGTCCCTGCTCATCTGCGTGAACGTGCCTTAGGCATGCTGCAAGGAGGCATGAAGACTGCAGATGTGGCCAGGGCAATAAATTGCAATGTCTGTACTGTGAGACACCTCAGACAGCGCTACAGAACAGACAGCTGATCGTCCTCGCAGTGGCGGACCACGTGTAACAACACCTGCACAGGATCGGTACATCCAAACATCACAACAGCAACTGCCTGGGTTATACCAGGAATGGACAATCCCTCCATCATTAATCAGACTGTTCGCAATAGGCTAGAGAGGCTGGACTGAGGGCTTGTAGGCCTGTTGTAAGGCAGGTCCTCACCAGACATCACCGGAGACAACGTCACCTTTGGGCACAAACCCACCGTTGCTGGACCATACAAGACTGGCAAAAAGTGCTCTTCACTAACGAGTCACGGTTTTGTCTCACCAGGGGTGATGGTCGGATTCGCGTTTATCATCGAAGGAATGAGCGTTACACCGAGGCCTGTACTCTGGAGTGGGATCGATTTGGAGGTGGAGGCTCCGTCATGTTCATCATTGGACTGAGCTTGTTGTCATTGCAGGCAATCTCAACGCTGTGCGTTACAGGGAAGACATCCTCCTCCCTCATGTGGTACCCTTCAGGCAGGCTCATCCTGACATGACCCTCGAGCATGACAATGCCACCAGCCATACTGCTCGTTCTGTGCGGGATTTCTTGCAAGACAGGAATGTCAGTGTACTGCCATGGCCAGCAAAGAGCCCGGATCTCAATCCCATTGAGCACGTCTGGAACCTGTTGGATCGGAGGGTGAGGGTTAGGGCCATTCCCCCCACAAATATCCAGGAATTTGCAGGTGCCTTGGTGGAAGAGTGGGGTAACGTCTCACAGCAAGAACTGGCAAATCTGGTGCAGTCCATGAGGAGATGCACTGCAGTACTTAATGCAGCTGGTGGCCACTTCAGATACTGACTGTTACTTTTGATTTTGACCCCCCCTTTGTTCAGGGACACATTATTCCATTTCTGTTAGTCACATGTCTGTGGAACTTGTTCAGTTTATGTCTCAGTTGTTGAATCTTATGTTCCTACAAATATTTACACATGTTAAGTTTGCTGAAAATAAACGCAGTTGACAGTGAGTGAGTGAGTTTCTTTTTTTGCTGAGTTTAGTATTTGTATGTGGTATGTACAAATGTCATGTCAAAGAAATGGGGAGAGAAATCTCCCTAGAGGACACTCACGCTACTGCAGGCCAGGTGGAGGGCTGTGTTGCCATTCTGGTCGACCAAACCCAGGCTGGCGTTGGCACTGGTCAACAGCACCTCTACAGCCCCCACTCCTCCCTTCTCTGCAGCCATCATCAGCGCACTGCGCCCTGATTGATCCACAGCATCCACAGGTGCATCATGGGACAGAAGCAGCTGGACACAGTCCACATGACCAGAGAACGCTGCAGCATGGAGTGGAGTCCTGGGAGAGAAAGGGGAGGATGTGGGAGGAGAGGAAAGGAAAGCAGAAGAAGGAAGAGAACACAGAAGTTAGAGATTGAGGCTGTGTTAGATACAGCTCCATCTGATCCAGGGCAACTCCAATATGTATCTGAATCGGGTGTGTGACGACCAGTGGTGTAAAGTACTTAGGTAGTTTTTGGTGCATCTGTACTTTACTATTTATAGTTTTTACAGTTTTTACTCCACTACATTCCTAAAGAAAATTAATGTACTTTTTACTCCATGCATTTTCCCCTGACACACAAAAGTAATCGTTACATTTTGAATGCTTAACAGGACAGTAAAATGGTCCAATTCACACACTTATCAAGAGAACATCCCTGGTTATCCCTACTGCCTCTGATCTGGCAGCTTGACTAAACACACATGCTTCATTTGTAAATTATGTCTGAGTGTTGGAGCGTGCCCCTGGCAATCTGTGAATAAAAAAGAAAATGATGCGGTCTGTTTGTTTAATATAAGGACTTTGAAATTATTTATACTTTTACTTTTGATACTTAAGTATATTTAAAACCAAATACTTTCAGACTTTTCCTCAAGTAGAATTTTAATGGGTGACTCACTTTTCTGTTAAGGTATCTTTCTTTACTTTTACTCAAGTATGACAATCGGGTACTTTTTCCACCACTGGTGACGACCTACCTATCTTTAGTATCCTTACAGCTGGCGATGTCTGATCCCATGGCCTCCAGCAGTAGTGCGGCACAGGATTCATGATCATTCACCCTGGGAAGCGAAACACAGAATGGAAACACCGTTGTCCATGAGGCAAAACACAGTCAACACTGACATCTATGGGCAATACTGTGCAATTTGTACATGTATGTGAAGACTTACACAGCACAGTGCAGGGGAGTGAAGGGGTTCCCATCGATACAGCGACAACCTTTCTGCTCCAGCAGTACCTCCACACAGCCCTCATGACCTGGACACACACACACACACACACACACACACACAAGAGTATTAGACCATGCCAACATAAAAGGTATTTCACATAAAATATACACAGAGACAAAATCCTCAGGCACACTGATTGGAGATTCAGAATACAAATGAATGGTTTGAGGCAGGCCTGCAGGAGGTAGGTCTAGTGACTGACCATAGTAGCAGGCCCAGTGTAGTAGGTAGGTCTAGTGACTGACCATAGTAGTAGGCCCAGTGTAGTAGGTAGGTCTAGTGACTGACCATAGTAGCAGGCCCAGTGCGGGGGGGTGATCTAGTGACTGACCATAGTAGCAGGCCCTGCGCAGGGGGGGGTGGTCTAGTGACTGACCATAGTAGTAGGCCCAGCACAGGGGGGATGGTCTAGTGACTGACCATAGTAGCAGGCCCAGTGCAGGGGGGGTGGTCTAGAGACTGACCATAGTAGCAGGCCCAGTGTAGTAGGTAGGTCTAGTGACTGACCATAGTAGCAGGCCCAGTGCAGGGGGGTGTACCCCTGGTGGTCTCGGAGGCGGGGCGTGGGCGGTTCAGAAAAAGCGATACTCAGCAGCTCAGCAAGCCAGGATGCGTGACCCCTCGCTGCAGCCAGATGGAGGGCTGTTCGGCCCCTGGAGTCCCCCAGCAACACAGAGGCCTCCTGCTCCAACAGACACTGGACACACTCCTCCTGACCACACAGCAGCTGGGAGAGGAAGAGGAAGAAAGAGAGGAGAAAATGGGTACGAGACAGAGATCACCTTTAAACTTTTAGACTGGACAAAGAGATCATGTAGAAGCTACCCAGAATTCAGTACAATCACACACACAGCCATACACACACACACACTCACCCCAAGGTGAAGGGCAGTCAGGCCATGGCTGTCTGCTGTGTCTACAGCAGCCTCTCTCTCCAGCAGCAGAGACACAGCGTCCACATGTCCCCCTGCCACCGCCAGCATCAGAGGAGTCCTGACAGGGACAGAGGGGACAGTCAGAGTAGGACAAACGGATCGGTAGACACACACAATCCCAAATCAAAGCCCATGTACTAGTATTGTAGGCTCGGTGGAATTTATCATATTACTTCCATCCAATCAGATCTGAAAGGATTAGATGAGTGTAAGCAATACAGCCCAAATTTTACCTCGCTTATCAGGAGAGAAAGGTGAGTGCAAGATATTACCATATAATGTATACCTATCCAGTCCCTTTATACAGTGCCTTGCGAAAGTATTCGGCCCCCTTGAACTTTGCGACCTTTTGCCACATTTCAGGCTTCAAACATAAAGATATAAAACTGTATTTTTTTGTGAAGAATCAACAACAAGTGGGACACAATCATGAAGTGGAACGACATTTATTGGATATTTAAAACGTTTTTAACAAATCAAAAACTGAAACATTGGGCGTGCAAAATTATTCAGCCCCTTTACTTTCAGTGCAGCAAACTCTCTCCAGAAGTTCAGTGAGGATCTCTGAATGATCCAATGTTGACCTAAATGACTAATGATGATAAATACAATCCACCTGTGTGTAATCAAGTCTCCGTATAAATGCACCTGCACTGTGATAGTCTCAGAGGTCCGTTAAAAGCGCAGAGAGCATCATGAAGAACAAGGAACACACCAGGCAGGTCCGAGATACTGTTGTGAAGAAGTTTAAAGCCGGATTTGGATACAAAAAGATTTCCCAAGCTTTAAACATCCCACGGAGCACTGTGCAAGCGATAATATTGAAATGGAAGGAGTATTAGACCACTGCAAATCTACCAAGACCTGGCCGTCCCTCTAAACTTTCAGCTCATACAAGGAGAAGACTGATCAGAGATGCAGCCAAGAGGCCCATGATCACTCTGGATGAACTGCAGAGATCTACAGCTGAGGTGGGAGACTCTGTCCATAGGACAACAATCAGTCGTATATTGCACAAATCTGGCCTTTATGGAAGAGTGGCAAGAAGAAAGCCATTTCTTAAAGATATCCATAAAAAGTGTTGTTTAAAGTTTGCCACAAGCCACCTGGGAGACACACCAAACATGTGGAAGAAGGTGCTCTGGTCAGATGAAACCAAAATGGAACTTTTTGGCAACAATGCAAAACGTTATATTTGGCGTAAAAACAACACAGCCCATCACCCTGAACACACCATCCCCACTGTCAAACATGGTGGTGGCAGCATCATGGTTTGGGCCTGCTTTTCTTCAGCTGGGACAGGGAAGATGGTTAAAATTGATGGGAAGATGGATGGAGCCAAATACAGGACCATTCTGGAAGAAAGCCTGATGGAGTCTGCAAAAGACCTGAGACTGGGATGGAGATTTGTCTTCCAACAAGACAATGATCCAAAACATAAAGCAAAATCTACAATGGAATGGTTCAAAAATAAACATATCCAGGTGTTAGAATGGCCAAGTCAAAGTCCAGACCTGAATCCAATCGAGAATCTGTGGAAAGAACTGAAAACTGCTGTTCACAAATGCTCTCCATCCAACCTCACTGAGCTCGAGCTGTTTTGCAAGGAGGAATGGGAAAAAATTTCAGTCTCTCGATGTGCAAAACTGATAGAGACATACCCCAAGCGACTTACAGCTGTAATCGCAGCAAAAGGTGGCGCTACAAAGTATTAATTTAAGGGGGCTGAATAATTTTGCACGCCCAATTTTTCAGTTTTTGATTTGTTAAAAAAGTTTGAAATATCCAATAAATGCCGTTCCACTTCATGATTGTGTCCCACTTGTTGTTGATTCTTCACAAAAAAATACAGTTTTATATCTTTATGTTTGAAGCCTGAAATGTGGCAAAAGATCGCAAAGTTCAAGGGGGCCGAATACTTTCGCAAGGCACTGTAACTATACTAAATAAAAATATAAAAACGCAACATGCAACAATTTCTAAGATTTTACTGAGTTACAGTTCACATGAGGAAATCAGTCAATTGAAATGATTTAATTAGGCCCAAATCTATGGATTTCACAACTGGGAATACAGATATGCATCTGTTGGTCACAGATACCATTAAAAAAGGTAGGGGCGTGGATCAGAAAACAAGTCAGTATCTGGTGTAACCACCATTTGCCTCATGCAGCACGACATCTTCGCATAGAGTTCATCGGGCTGTTTATTGTGGCTTGTGGAATGTTGTCCCATTCCTCTTCAATGGCTATGCGAAGTTGCTAGATGTTGGCGGGAACTGGAACGCGCTGTTGTACACGTCGATCCAGGGCATCCCAAACATGCTCAATGGGTGACATGAATGGTGAGTATGCTGTTCATTCAAGAACTGGGACATTTTCAGCTTCCAAGAATTGTGTACAGATCCTTGTGACATGGGGCCATGCATTATCATGCTGAAACATGAGGTGATGGCGGAGGATTAATGGCACGACATTAGAATCTCATCACAGTATCTCTGTGCATTGGAATTGCCATCGATAAAATGCAATTGTGTTCGTTGTCCGTAGCTTATTCCTGCCCATACCATACCCACACTGCCACCATGGGGCACTCTGTTCACAACGTTGACATCAGCAAGCCGCTTGCCCACACGATGCCGTACACGCTGTCTGCCATCTGCCCAGTACAGTTGAAATTGGGATTCATCCGTGAAGAGCAGACTTCTCCAGTGTGCCAGTGGACATCGAAGACCCTGGTGAGGACAACGAGCACGCAGATGAGCTTTCCTGAGACGTTTCTGACTGGTTGTGCAAACCCAGTCTCATCAGCTGTCCCAGTGGCTGGTCTCAAACGATCCCGCAGGTGAAGAAGCCGGATCTGGCGGTCCTGTCCTGGGCTGGCGTGGTTACATGTGGTTGGATGTACTGCCAAATTCTCTAAAACGAAGTTGGATGCAGCTTATGGCAGAGAAATTAACATTAAATTATCTGGCAATAGTTCTGGTGGACATTCCTGCAGTCAGCAGGTCAATTGCACGCTACCTCAAAACATGAGACATCTGTGGCCTTGTGTTGTGTGACAAAACAGCACATTTTAGAATGTCCTTTTATTGTCCCCAGCACAAGGTGCACTTGTGTAATAATCATGCTGTCTAATCAGCTTCTTGATATGCCACACCTGTGAATGACAGGTGTGGCAAAGGAGAAATGCTCACTAACAATGATGTAAACAAATTTGTTCACTAACTTTGAGAGAAATAAGCTTTGTGTGTATGGAACATTTCTGGGATGTTTCATTTCAGCTGATGAAACATGGGACCAACACTTCAGAAGTAGTGTTTATATTTCTGTTCAGTGTACATGAATGGTCAACATGTTTCTAAAACCAATCCAATAGATATACAATAGATGGATAGAAGAATGGATTGGTCAACTCACTGTCCCCGAGAGTCTGCAGCATCCACCAGGTCTGCACTGTCTTGGTCATCCAGCAGGAGGCGTACACACGAGGTATGGCCATTCATCACTAAGGACAGAGAGGAGGGAGAGAGAGAGAGAGAGAGAGAGAAAGTCAGACAGAGGAAAGGCTGCTGAGGGGAGAACGGCTCATAATAATGTCCAGAATGGAGCAAATGGAATAGCACATGGAAACCATATGTCTGCTGTATTTGATACCATTCCACTCCAGCTCCAGTCATTACCACATGCCCATCCTCCCAAATGTAGGTGCCACCAACCTCCTGTGACAGGACCACAAAAAAAAAAAGAGTCTTTCAAATTCTCCCAAACACGCACACACTGGTCTCCATTACCTGCTAGGTGTACAGGGGTGCGTCCCCTGTTGGTATCTGTGGTGCGTGGCGAGGCCCCCTGGCTGAGGAGGGTGTGGACACAGTCCGTGTGGCCCCTGAGGGCCGCTAGGGCCAGAGGAGTACGACCAGCCTCGTCCCCCTGGTCCACTTCCCTCTCCCCCTGCAGCAACACCTCCAGAGCCTGGGCATGGCCGTGGTACGCCTGGAGGATGGAGAGACACAGACAGATTACACACATGCCAGCTGTTGGCTTTCAAAGACACAGTCCTTGCAATGTATACTCTGTGGTACTGTATGTATGGCTGTATGTAAGTGATAACGCCAGTTATCCATTTGTATGTATGTAAGTGATAACGCCAGTTATCCATTTGTATGTATGTAAGTGATAACGCCAGTTATCCATTTGTATGTATGTAAGTGATAACGCCAGTTATCCATTTGTATGTATGTAAGTGATAACGCCAGTTATCCATTGACCAAATAACTAGTCTTTCTCCTGCTCAGGTCAAAAGATCAGGAAGAAAACCCTCTTCGCCCCCTTTATAATGCATGGCTAGAGTGAATATGTGATAATGTATGCCTGCGTATGATAATGACTCACAGCGAGGTGCAGGGGGCTCCTGGCACACAGAGATTCTGGGTGCTCCTGGTGACTCTCGTCTCGGTCCAACAGCTGAAACCACAACCACAGACTACACAGTTCACATCAAAACAAATCATTTCAATTCCCTAAGTGGTATTTGTGAGCTGTGTGTATTGGCGATATCTTGTGAAACTGTAGTTGAAGCTCTACACACAGATTCCATTAACTAGCGGATGGGGCAAATGACAAGAGCCATCTCTAGATTATATAACCCTCAAAAAATAGATTTTCTTCATGTGTGGCTTGCGCAGATTTTGCATAAGCGTGTGAGTGAGTGTGTGTGTGTGTGTGCTCACCAGCTCTAGACAGTGTCTGTGGCCATAGGCTGCAGCATAGTGGACAGGACTATAGCCCTGCTTGTCTTTCAGAGAGGCAGTAGCACCACTTTGCAACAGGAACTCCAGACATCTAGTAGAAAAAGACAACATCGTCAGACATCAAACACTCAAATAAAAGGTTCCTTCAAAAGTGAACAAAGCCTCAGACTGGGAGGTGATATGCGGGAGAGAGAGAGAGAGAGAGAGAGAGAGAGAGTCAGACATGTTCAACAGACACATGCAAAAGCTATTCAAACAAGCTGCGAGACAATGACAGAAGGTATTGTCTGTCTGAACTGGTCTGTGTACACAGAGTAGAGAAAGATAGAGATACGGTCGTTCTCAAATACAGATAGAATAATACTCGTAGAAATAAAATTGTGTACTCACAGTGCAGCCTCCTTCTCCTTCTCTGCCTGCACCCCTTCACTCTCTGGCTCCAGAGCCTGACGTCGCCTTCACAAGACACACACAGCAGAAAAATATTAAGAAATTCTCCATATACCATTTTTTTCTGACAATAGCTTATGCAAAAATAAAACCTATGGGAAAAGTGGGGTTTAGATGGACCCTCCATCTAGAATTCAGGGTTCGTATTCAGGGTCATCAGGCGTTTACAGCTGTGCTAAATGTCCTGGTATTAAGACTACTCAGGGGTGTGAACACTGGACAAGACTATGCAGCAGCCTTGGGACGGACATATGAAATGACTTCACTATTCAAATAATATTGTAACATTTATCCAGATAGGTTTTTGACTGGTATCCTCTGGTAGTTCTCAGCTAACAGTCAGCAACAGTGACAGAGATGTCTGATGTTCACTGTGATAGAGTCTGTTTCAAAAACGTTCTGCATTGATCTGTGTCAGGTATTGTGAAATCTCCGTTAGATGTGTGCCTGTTATCACTGGGCTATTTGAAGAAAATACAATAGGCTACCGTTGTCAGGGCTGACTGGAGGGTGAAATGCACTGGATGCCTTTTCATCTAAAGCGCAACAGGAGAGAAAATTAACTTGAAAATAAAACAATGTCTTTGTGCGTCCTCAGAACTGTAGGCTGTTGACAGTGCTAACTATAAAAATGTAGAATCACACGCGATCAAATACTAACGCCCATTCGGATATTCGAATAACTGTGCCCATCCCGAGAACGTACAGACACCTAGTTAGTTCATAGTTAGTCATCTTTAATGAATCTCTCCTCATTGGTCTTTCAAGCATCCACGTGGGTTTGTATCTTCCTGATACTGGGACTTTCAGCGCATCGAGCCTCTCAATTAGAACCATGTTCTAATTAGCACTTGGCTACGCAGACACTCGTTCACATGAGCGAGCGGTGTGGGTGAAATTATTGAATAACAAGTGCACGTTTATTTTGCAAAGCTCGTGCACGCATCGTGGCAGGTGAGGTGTGCATGTAAGGCAAATGTTCACTTAGTCATGCATTGCTGTATATGGGAGACTAAGTGGGAATTTAACTCTAATGCAGAAGTTAGGATTCGTCACTAAGTTTGGTCAGGGAGCTTCACCTTCTGTCCAGGTCGGAGGCAGCTGCGTAGTGCAGGGCAGAGCGCCCCCACTGGTCAGTGGCATTAATGCAGGTCCCACACGACACCAGGGTCTCCAGGCACTGATAGTGACGACTGGCAGCCGCATAGTGGAGAGGGGTCCTGGAGAGAGAGACACACACAGAGAGATGGCCAGACACACCCAGAGAGATGGCCAGACACACACAAAGAGATGGCCAGACACACACAGAGAGATGGCCAGACACACACAGAGAGATGGCCAGACACACACAGAGAGATGGCCAGACACACACAGAGAGATGGCCAGACACACACAGAGAGATGGCCAGACACACACAGAGAGATGGCCAGACACACACAGAGAGATGGCCAGACACACACAGAGAGATGGCCAGACACACACAGAGAGATGGCCAGACACACACAGAGAGATGGCCAGACACACACAGAGAGATGGCCAGACACACACAGAGAGATGGCCAGACACACACAGAGAGATGGCCAGACACACACAGAGAGATGGCCAGACACACCGAGAGATGGCCAGACACACCGAGAGATGGCCAGACACACACAGAAGGACAGCGTAAATGCCTGCACATTGATTTGAGTCACACTTCAGAGATATAAAAAGGTTGAAGAGAGTTAACTAAAGTGTTGAGTCAGAGGACTGAGGAAATGGCTGTGACCACACAAATACACCTACACAGGAACTGGAGAGAGGAACTGACAGAAAAAGACCACAAACGGATGTAGCCCCCACTCTAAGCTCCGTTCTCTTTCTCCAAGATCTCCTTTCAGCAGGGTCTTCAGCTCAGTAAGAACCAGCTTTCAACAACTGTCGTCCATACACACCAATTCACTGTCCCCACTAAGGCCCCGTTCATCTGGCCCTACCTCAGACCTCCCCCACCCTTCTACCTGCCCTCTAAGAGAACCCACCTGCCACACTTGTCCCTCCGGTTGTGGTCCCCACCGCTGCTCAGAAGCAACTTCACACACTCCACATTACTGCAGAACGAAACAGAGGGAGAGGAAGAGGAGAAGACATTTTAGAATCATGACAAATTCTGTTTTGAAGAGTACAGTGACATGAAGCTAAATGTACAGACACAAACACCCGATGAAGCCCTTCTGACAGAAATGTTGAAATAATGTACAGGAGCATACACAATAGTGTGCAGGTATTTATCTTACTCAGACACACACACTCACCCCCCGGCGGCGGCAGCATGTAGACAGGTCCTCCCCAGTGCGTCTGGGGTGTGGATCTGGAAGCCTGCAGACAGAGCCGAGGACGAGGGGTCGTTACTGAGGGGACACATTATGCTATACCTCCTTCCTACAGGGGGTGATGTACACAGAGAGAGAGGCAACATACAGCCACATAGCAGGGAAAACAGACAGAGGAAGAAAGTGGGAGAGACACAAAGGACAGGGAGGTGGAGAAAGAGACGGCTGTTAACGCAGGAAAACACACAGGATTACAAGGTGAGGTGAGAGACAGGCAGGCTAGAAAACACACATGCTGAGACAGTCTAATACTCTTTCTTCTACACATACTTATACTCTGAAAGCACACAAAACAGAAAAAGAGAGAAAGACTGTAGGCAGGGGAAGCATGCTATAAGTTAAGGAGTGTTTGTGCAGAGTTCTATTTGCATCCCCATCACGCTGTCACACTTTGGTCCTGCCTAGAATCTGAGTATGCTGGGTCAAACCATTCTAGTCAATTAAGGGGGAGGAGGGTTAACAGCTATGGATACTGAAGGCTATGAATATTACCCTTAAACCACCCCTCTAACCCTGAGGTTCAAGCCAGCTGTCTCCTCAGCACAAATAAAACTGTGCAGCTGCACAGAGTGCTCCAGCTCATGTAAATCACTCAACATCAAAGGCCTCAGAGCCCTCACAGAGCTCAATTTCCTCCTACCGTATGTGTCTGACCCCAGAGTCAAATGAAACTGCACAGCTCCTTTCAAACAGAGCCTGAGACTTGCAGGCTGGAGACAAAATTGTCTCTAGATAGAGGTTTGCCAGTATCTATCAAACAATCAGGTCTCTTATTTCAAGAGGAGCACTGGCTTAGCCAAATTCTTGTCTGCAAGGAGAGAAACCGCTAGAAATGCTTGATCAGACCATCGCTGTATGCTGGCCCAATGCCTGATCAGACCATCTCTGTATACTGGCCCAATGCCTGATCAGACCATCTCTGCATGCAGGCCCAATGCTTGATCAGATCATCTCTGTATGCTGGCCCAATGCCTGATCAGACCATCTCTGCATGCTGGCCCAATGCTTGATCAGATCATCTCTGTATGCTGGCCCAATGCCTGATCAGACCATCTCTGTATGCTGGCCCGATGCCTGACCAGACCATCTCTGTATGCTGGCCCAATGCCTGACCAGACCATCTCTGTATGCTGGCCCAATGCCTGATCAGACCATCTCTGTATGCTGGCCCAATGCCTGATCAGACCATCTCTGTATGCTGGCCCAATGCCTGATCAGACCATCTCTGTATGCTGGCCCAATGCCTGATCAGACCATCTCTGTATGCTGGCCCAATGCCTGCCTGTGTTTGTATGCCCATTGCCTTGAATTGCTGTTAGAGGAAAAATGTGACTTCAATCTGACCCAGGCTGAATAGTTCCCCCTGTAGAGGAATTCAGGACTGGAAAGCAGCAATAAGACATTCCTGTTCCTTCGTCCAAGGAAGAGGGTAAAACAGGGTACACACAGCCAATGGCTTTGTGCTGGTGCTGGTAGGTTACCTGAGGAGAGCAGCTTCCGGCAGCAGTCCGAGTGGGCGTTCATAGCAGCCAGGTGCAGAGGGAACATACCATGGACTCCTCGTCTGCAGAGAGACAGAGAGACAGAGAGACAGAGAGAGAGAGAGACAGAGAGAGACAGACAGAGAGAAAGAGAGAGAGCGAACCAGAGAGAGCGAACCAGAGAGAGAGGGCGAACCAGAGAGAGAGAGAGAGCCAGAGAGAGAGAGAGAGCCAGAGAGAGAGAGAGCGAGCCAGAGAGAGAGCGAGAGCGAGCCAGAGAGAGAGCGAGAGCGAGCCAGAGCCAGAGAGAGAGCGAGCCAGAGAGAGAGCGAGAGCGAGCCAGAGAGAGAGCGAGAGCGAGCCAGAGAGAGAGCGAACCAGAGAGAGAGAGAGAGCCAGAGAGAGAGAGAGAGCCAGAGAGAGAGAGAGAGAGCCAGAGAGAGAGAGAGAGAGCCAGAGAGAGAGAGAGAGAGCCAGAGAGAGAGAGAGCGAGCCAGAGAGAGCGAGAGCGAGCCAGAGAGAGAGAGAGCGAGAGCGAGAGCGAGCCAGAGAGAGAGCGAGAGCGAGCCAGAGAGAGAGCGAGAGCGAGCCAGAGAGAGAGCGAGCCAGAGAGAGAGCGAGCCAGAGAGAGAGCGAGCCAGAGAGAGAGCGAGAGCGAGCCAGAGAGAGAGCGAGAGCGAGCCAGAGAGAGAGCGAGATCGCCAGAGAGAGAGCGAGAGCGAGCCAGAGAGAGAGCGAGAGCGAGCCAGAGAGAGAGCGAGAGCGAGCCAGAGAGAGAGCGAGAGCGAGCCAGAGAGAGAGAGAGCGAGAGCGAGCGAGCCAGAGAGAGAGAGAGCGAGCCAGAGAGAGAGCGAGAGCGAGCCAGAGAGAGAGCGAGAGCGAGCCAGAGAGAGCGAGAGAGCCAGAGAGAGAGAGAGAGCCAGAGAGAGAGAGAGAGCCAGAGAGAGAGCGAGCCAGAGAGAGAGCGAGAGCGAGCCAGAGAGAGAGCGAGAGCGAGCCAGAGAGAGAGCGAGAGCGAGCCAGAGAGAGAGCGAGAGCGAGCCAGAGAGAGAGCGAGAGCGAGCCAGAGAGAGAGCGAGAGCGAGCCAGAGAGAGAGCGAGAGCCAGAGAGCCAGAGAGCCAGAGAGCCAGAGAGAGAGAGAGAGAGCCAGAGAGAGAGAGCGAGCCAGAGAGAGAGAGAGCGAGCCAGAGAGAGCCAGAGAGAGAGCGAGAGCGAGCCAGAGAGAGAGCGAGAGCGAGGTCTTTACTATACATACATGCTGTACTGATATATTAAATACAGCAAAACAAGTGAAGGAAAAGGGATCCAAGTATCCATTCCACACACACCTTGTGCAGTCGGCTCCACTGGTGATGAGTGTGTTAATGAGGAGCTCGTGACCATAGCGAGCAGCGATGTGAAGAGGAGTGTTTCCATCCTTGTCCACACTGTCAATCTCCCCACCTACAGTACAGACAGCACAGTTTGGTTAATAAGGATACTTATAATAATACTACTGAAGTCACACACACACACAGGTCTTACCATTCTGGATGAGTGTTTGGGAGCGAGTGAAGCGGCCGTGGACCGCTGTCATGTGGAGGGGGCTCTTCCCATCCCGACTCTAAGAGAAAATATGGGAGTGATACCAGCAGTGGAATAGACTGACATAAAGACTAACAGGGGAGTCAGTCACAGAAAGACCGATCCAGAGACCCGACAAATGGCAGTTGATAGAATAACCATGACCCCATAAACTTGCCGACCCACAATGCTATAATGTCTGGTCCTCCTGCTACGACTTGGAAAAGCATGCACACTTCATTAGGCTACAGATGAAATAAGTTATGATGAACTTCACAGGTGGTGAAAGTGCACGGTGATGAGCTTGATGCTGCTTTCCAATAAATATCGAGGGTCTTCATTTGTATGCTGGTGACATGATGATCGGTGCTTGGCTCCCAATTGACAAATACAAATGATCCTGCTCTTATACATAATCTCATCATGTACCGTCTGCAATGTATCTACCAGCTGTTGGCTGGAGCGCATGTGGCAAGACCAGTGGCCACATTTACTGTTTTTCACAGACATTTTGATTAGAGTTATAACCACTGATAGAGTTATAACCACTGATAGAGTTATAACCACTGATAGAGTTATAACCACTGATAGAGTTATAACCACTGATAGCGTTATAACCACTGATAGCGTTATAACCACTGATAGCGTTATAACCACTGATAGAGTTATAACCACTGATAGAGTTATAACCACTGATAGAGTTATAACCACTGATAGAGTTATAAAGTCTGATAGAGTTATAAAGTCTGATAGAGTTATAACCACTGATAGAGTTATAACCACTGATAGAGTTATAACCACTGATAGAGTTATAACCACTGATAGAGTTATAACCACTGATAGAGTTATAACCACTGATAGAGTTATAACCACTGATAGCGTTATAACCACTGATAGAGTTATAACCACTGATAGAGTTATAACCACTGATAGAGTTATAACCACTGATAGAGTTATAACCACTGATAGAGTTATAAAGTCTGATAGAACTTCTGCTTTTTATTTGGTCAATGAACAGTTACACGACAAAGTGCTTTTTATGTGCACTACAAGAAGCCAGTTTGATGGAAACACACCTCCGCTGGTAAAATCCCCATATTTTTGTGCGAATATTACAATATTCACTTGAAAATCTTTCCACAAATTGATGGAAACCTAGCTAGTCTGACCATCCATTCTCTCCAAGATAGAAACAGTTCTGTCCTCACCTGGACATTGACGTCAGCCCCGTTGTTGACCAGGAACTCCAGACAGAGGGCTCCGTGGGTGGAGGCTGCAGCGAAGTGCAGGGGGGTGAAACCCTTGTTGTTGGGCTGGCTGACGTTAGCCCCGTAGTCTATCAGCTCACTGACCACAGCATCCTGACCGTTGAAACAGGCCAAGTGCAGAGCCGTGTTACCAAACGCATTGGTCTCATCTATCTGCAGTCACAGAGGTGTGGAGAGCAAGTCAACATTCACATTATGTATGTATGTATGTATGTATGTATGTATGTATGTGTGTGTGTGTGTGTGTGTGTGTGTGTGTGTGTGTGTATGTATGTATGTATGTATGTGTGTATGTATGTGTATGTATGTATGTATGTATGTATGTATGTATGTATGTATGTATGTATGTATGTATGTATGTATGTATGTATGTATGTATGTATGTATGTATGTATGTATGTATGTGTATGCGTGTGTGTATGCATGTGTGTGTGTCCATTTCCCCATACCTCCACGGCCAGGTTGAGCAGGTGTTTGACCACAGCGATCTGACCGTTAGAAGCGGCCGTGTGTAGAGAGGTGTAACCACGTTTATCCTTACAGCTGACCTCTGCCCCCTGGCTGACCAGCAGACACACTACATCCAGATGACCTGCAGGGGGCACACCACAGCACACTCACTCACTGTACAGTCCTCCGTTTAAAAAACAAATATTACCATCATATGTTCAGCAATATGAGGAATCTTACAAGAAAGTAACCATTAAAAATCATAATGTTTCCATCAAATGTTCAGGGATAAGAGCAATCCCACAAGAAAGCAACCAATGTTGTTTGGCTCTGTTTTCTGACTATTAGATGACTCATACATATCATTTCCGTTTCATGAATGAAGATATGAATGCCTGAGGCTGACTTGGTACAGAGAGGCACACTCTATAATGTCTATATGTCTCACCCATATATGCTGCCCAGTGCAGGGCGCGGCCATCTTTCTTATCAAAGGCATTAATGTTGGCTCCCTCAGCCAGTAGCAGGTTAACCATCTGAAATGGAGAGGGGAAAAGACAGTGAGAGACAGAAAGAGAGTGGAAAGGAGGGAGTGTGAGCGGTGTGTTTTTCAGTGGTGAGTCAGGTCTGTGTGTGTGTGTGTGTGTGTGTGTGTGTGTGTGTGTGTGTGTGTGTGTGTGTGTGTGTGTGTGTGTGTGTGTGTGTGTGTGTGTGTGTGTGTGTATGTGTATGTGTGTCTGTGTACCTCAGAGGGCCAAGAGTGGACGAGGCTCTTTATGTAAGCATTCTAAATACGTCAATCAGACTAGTGTTTAAGCAAAAACACCAATTCAAATATGTGCCTGTGTGACTTTACCTTTACTACCTACTATGATGCTTGTGTGGGACTGTTTTTTTCTGGACACAAAAATATTTTAATACAGTTGTTGTCACTCACTAGCCATTCCCGAGGGCAAGATGGCACCATTCCCACACAGTGTTGGTCCCATGTTTCATGAGCTGAAATTTTTGGCGATTTTCTAAGCACAAAAAGCGTATTTCCCCAAAATTTTTTGCACAAATTTGTTTACATCCCTGTTAGTGAGCATTTCTCCTTTGCCAAGATAATCCATTCACCTGACAGGTCTGGCATATCAAGAAGCTGATTAAACAGCATGATCATTATCAGGTGCACCTTGTACTGGGGACAATAAAAGGCCACTCTAAAATGTGTAGTTTTGGCACACAACACAATGCCACAGAAGTCTCAAGTTGAGGTAGCGTGCAATTGGCATGCTGACTGCAGGAATGTCCACCAAGGCAGTTGCCAAAGAATTGAATGTTAATTTCTCTGCCATAAGTCACATCCAAAGTCATTTTAGAGAATTTGGGAGTGCGTCCAACCGCAGACAGCGTGTATGGCGTCGTGCGGCTTGCTTATGTCAACGTTGTGAACAGAGTGCCCCATGTTGGCAGTGGGGTTATGGTATGGGCAGTCATAAGCTATGGACAACGAACACAATTGCATTTTATCGATGGCAATTTGAATGCACAGAGAAACTGTGACAAGGTCCTGAGGCCCATTGTCATGCCATTCATCCGCCACCATCATCTCATGTTTCAGCATGATAATGCACGGTCTCAAGTCGTGAGGGTCTGTGCACAATTCCTGGAAGCTCAAAATGTCCCTGTTCTTCCATGGCCTGCAAACTCACCAGACGTCACCCATTGAGCATGTTTGGGATGCTCTGGATCGTGTACGACAGCGTGTCCCAGTTCCCGTCCCAGCAACTTTGCACAGCCATTGAAGAGGAGTGGGACAACATTCCACAAATCATCAGTCTCATTAACTCTATGTGAAGGAGATGTGTCGCGCTGCATGAGGCAAATGGTGGTCACACCAGATACTGACTGGTTTGCTGATCCACTACCCTACCTTTTTTAAGGTATTTCTGACCAACAGATGCATCGGTATTCCCAATCATGTAAAATCCCTACAGATTAGGGCCTAATAAATTCATTTCAAATGATTGATTTCCTGATATGAACTGTAACTCTGTAAAATCTTTCTGTTCAGTGTACATGGAGTGCCTAGGCCCTAGGTGATAGTCTCACTGGGGGTTGATTTCAGGAAGTGAAATGCATTGGGCCTGAGCCTAACTGTGAGCATTTGTATGGCTGTACATAAGAGATGTAAAAGAATATATATCCCCCAGTCTGTAGTACCTCAGTGTGCCCGTTGAGGGCAGCGTGGTGCAGGGCGGTGCGCCCCCCGCGGTCCGACACATTGACGCTGCTCAGCAGGGGGATGATGACCTCAGCGCAGCGCAGGGCATTGTTGGCCGCGGCAACGTGAAGCGGCGTCTGCCAGTTCTTATCCCGCGCATTCACATCAGCAGAGTGAAGGATCAGCATGCGAACGGCCTCCTGTAGACCAGCGTGATAGAACAACATGACGTGTGAGGAGAGATGGTACAATGTGTGTGTTCTGTAAGCAGCATAGAGAGACGAACATGTATACAGGAAATTCAACAACTAGGCATTTAATAAACCTATGCATTCATTTATAGACATAAACCAAGATGCACATATTCATAGTTCATACACAGGCACACACATTAGTGAGTCAGTCGATCCTAAGCTATCCTAGCCATGTTGAACTACCACTTTCACTCCAGGGGACTGACACAGAGTATTGTGTTGGCTGTGTTAATAAATTGATACGGCTCTGCTATCGGTCTGGTTGTAGTTTTTATGCTGAATGTGCAGAGAGTGGTGGACGATGGTCAGACTGGTGACGGTAGTCGAGTGTCCTCTCCTCTCCACCACAGATCCTGCTTGGCAGCTTAGGCTTAGTTTAGCATCTTACCACCTGAGTCTCAGCATGGGGCCCTGAGAATGTGTCCTCTCCTCTCCACCACAGATCCTGCTTGGCAGCTTAGGCTTAGTTTAGCATCTTACCACCTGAGTCTCAGCATGGGGCCCTGAGAATGTGTCGGCCTGTCACTGTATGTCATGAGAAATGTGTGTGTGTGTGTGTCAGGGCCACAGTATACTGAGTAAACCCCATGCAGTGTGGGTGGGTGTGTGTGTATCCACCGACCCACCTCACTACGGGATGCCACCGCGCGGTGTAGAGGGGTGAGCCACATGTTGTCTTTGGCGTTGACCCGCGCCCCTAGAGATGGAGACAGAGAGAAATATAAAGAGAGGCAATCTAGCATTAGCAGGGAGGTAGGGAGGGAAAACTAAAGATTGTGGATCCACATTCTCCAAACAATGTGATAAAAGATACGTTCTACTCCATACACTGTAACCATATCAATTCTGTTTTTTTGTTGCTAAGGCTGTAAAACAGGGGATATTGTGTGAGGGGAGAGGGAGAGCGAGGAGGAGAAAGACAGTGGAACGAAGTTGGTTTACCGGAGAGGATGAGAAGCTCAGTGATCTCAGCATCACCCAGGAAGGCTGCAGCATGGAGCGGGGTACGCTTGTCTGCATCCTGATGAGAGTGGTAGGGAGGGAGATTTATTAGGATATATATATATATATATATATATATATAGTGTGTACAACATCCAGGAGCACTGGTACAATTTTTTGTTCAGTTTAACCCAACTGAAGTCAGACATTTTAGGCAGAGTTAGGCCAAAGAGCCCAACTCCATCTACAATGGCAAGGGAAACATTTTCAGAGCCCATGGGTATGACAGTTAGCTTGGAGCGGAGTTCGAGCCTCTTCTGTGCTAGGCTAATTCTAACAGTTAATATATGCGATGAGCTAAGCTAATGGTTACTGCACACTGTGTCAAAATATCCATTATCCTGGTGGCCACTGGCCATTTAGCACACAAAACAACCCCTCAAATCCAGCTGGCCCGGCACTCCACTGCCTCTCAAACAAAAAAAACACATCTAAAACTGGAATATGGCTAGGTTTCCATCAAACTGGCAACATATTTTCATGCAAATATTCTAAAATACACATAAAAACAATATTTGCATTTTCCCACCAGAGATGTGTTTGCATCAAATTGACTTGTTGCAGATTAAAGGCTGTGTGTGGTGACGGAGCGCACATAAAATAACTTGCGTGGTTAAATTCCCATGTACCGGATAAAACATAAGAGGTAAATGGGTTTACATCGCATTTTCAACTCCACTGATGGTTTTGTCACAAAACATGTTACGTTACAGGCTGACTACAAAATAGATGTAGAAATCTATATTATTCAATTATTGCACCCACACTGCTCGTGCGCGCCAACGAGTCAATTCTATTTGTGATGCAGATCCCGCTGCAAGTCCTGCCTCTCCCATCTCCTCATTGGTTTATAGAAGCAGGTACCCACGTGCCATCTTGATTGGTGCCTCATTGGTTATACCCACGTGGGTGACTAAAAGACGAACAAGGTCAGTGGTGGCAATGCACCTAATTTATGAAAGTTGCCAATTGCAATAAAGTCAAGAGAAGAAAAAGCCTGGAAGGAGGAGATGACTAGAAAAGAGTCGGTCGACCGTTTTATGTGTGGATTAATTGGTGGAGTAGAGGACCTTGTGCATTTCAGGTAAAGTAACAACTCAATGTTTATATCCCTGGGCAAATTAGCTAGCAACAGCAAGCTAGCTAAATAGGAGAAATTAGCTAGCAAGTGCAAGCTAGCTAGCTAAATTGCCATAAAATGTTTAATGCTTTTCGACCTGTCCCCAAATTAATATAATTGGTTCGAAGTCTGTTTTGATATTGACTTTAACCTGCGTGTCGTGATCGTGTTTGGTGTGGGGGGACAAAATACATTTATGCACGATGGCGCAAGCGCGCAGCCAGTTTGAGTTCCATGTTATACTGAATAGCGAATGTGCTCACTGTGGTCTTGGCACGTGCGCTCCAGCCAACAGCTGGAAGATACAGTGGAGGGTATAGCCTACATGATGAGATTATTAAAGACAAAAGAGAAAAAGAGTCATTTTACTTGTCAAACGGCAGCCAAGAATCGATCATGTCACCAGAATAAGAACCTTGATATTTATTGGAAAGAAGTATCAAGCTCATCACCGTGCACTTTCACCACCCTGTGAAGTTCATCATAATATATTTAATCTGTTGCTGCAAGCTTTCCTGAGTCGTAGTGGGAGGACCACACAACATATTATCGCGTGACTCCAAGTTTACTTCAATATTATGATTATTACATCAATATTTGCGAATAAAAGCATTTCCACCGCCATTTCTCAACATAATTCATTTTACAGAAACAAAAAGATCACACCTTATTTGGCATATTTTGTTTTGTCGACATTTGGAAAGTTTACCATCAGGCCGGTCTTGACATTTTTTATCCGACATGTATTTAAAATCTCATAAAAAGGTAGGCAACCTGGTTACTGACAGCGTTCTCATTGTAGAGCCTCTGATAGCAGCCAACCGCCCATAGGAGACTAAATAACCGGACAGTATCCGTGCTCCGGAGCATGGAAGTACGGTGAATGTCTAGTGGTCTTACCAGAGCGTTGATGTCTTCCGATTTGTAGATAAGCATGCGTATCTCCTCAGGGTCTCCATTGAAGATGGCCTGAACCAGCGGAGGCTGAGTTGAAGGGAGAAAGAAGAAGGGGTCAGACTGAAGTCATTCACTGATCCTCCTCTATAGATCCTTGGTCGTTCACTGATCCTACTTATCCTAATAATAGAACAGTTGAGGAAACGTCCACTGCCCTCGTATCACATTCAAACATCAACACACGTGGATACATGTCCAAAACACAAGCAGGGCCAATGCAAATCTCCCCAAATACTGACCAGGTCTTTCTCCAATACGTGTCTAAACAGTGACCCTACAATAAATCTCAAGATATCAGATTTATCAGCTGTGAGTGTAAACAAGGGAAGAGGGGGAGTGGTCCTTCCCATGGTATGGAATTAGAGCACTGCCAACCTCAAATCAAATTGTATTGACACATACACATAAACTCAGCAAAAAAAGAAACTCACTCACTGTCAACTGCGTTTATTTTCAGCAAACTTAACATGTGTAAATATTTGTATGAATATAATATTTGTATGAATATAACAAGATTCAACAACAGAGACATAAACTGAACAAGGCATGTGACAGGCATGTCACTAACAGAAATTGAATAATGTGTCCCTGAACAAAGGGAGGGGGGGGGTCAAAATCAAAAGTAATGGCCAGTATCTGATGTGGCCACCAGCTGCATTAAGTACTGCAGTGCATCTCCTCCTCATGGACTGCACCAGATTTGCCAGTTCTTGCTGTGAGACGTTACCCCACTCTTCCACCAAGGCACCTGCAAGTTCCCGGACATTTCTGGGGGGAATGGCCCTAGCCCTCACCCTCCGATCCAACAGGTCCCAGACATGCTCCATGGGATTGAGATCCGGGCTCTTCGCTGGCCATGGAAGAACACTGACATTCCTGTCTTGCAAGAAATCACGCACAGAACGAGCAGTATGGCTGGTGGCATTGTTATGCTGAAGGGTCATGTCAGGATGAGCCTGCAGGAAGGGTACCACATGAGGGAGGAGGATGCCTTCCCTGTAATGCACAGCATTCAGATTGCCTGCAATGACAAGCTCAAATCCGGTGATGCTGTGACACACCGCCCCAGAACATGACGGAGCCTCCACCTCAAAGTTTATTTAGCAGATGTTACTACGGATGTAGCGAAATGCTTGTAAATGAGCAGCAGTGTGACGCTTCAATCTGTTTTTAAAAAGCTGGAGAATTGAGTGACTGAGTGAGACTCACTGTAGGCCTACATTTGGTATAGGCCTAGTGGTGTAGTTAAGACTGTGGTGGGTTTTATAAGACAACTGTATGTAGTTATTTACAAAGAGGGATATAAAAGGCCTCAAACTCAAAAAGAGAACAGTACAGCAGCATGTAGAGGCCATTATCTTAGTCTAGTGAATGTCACAGTGCCTCCTGCCTCTCTCTCCCCAACCTAAATTAATGTCCCAGACATCGCCGGCATGCAGACACAAATTATCAGAGTGTCAATCAATACTTGGCCTTAGATCAGCATGCTCAGTCAGCTTTCTGAGTAACACAGTGGAAAGGGCTAACTGACTGGCCAAGGCATGATGGGGACTGGTCACGGCATGTGGCCACGACATGATGGGGACTGGCCACGGCATGATGGGGACTGGCTACGGCATGATGGGGACTGGCTATGTTCTAATACTTGTAGGCTGTAGAATAGATTCATTCCTTACAAATCCTTCCTTCAAGGAAGGCCCCAAAATGTTGAGATACCCCTACCTACCCCTCCCCTTTGAAAGTCAATAGTCACTGATCTGACCAGGTTTGATTGGTGAAAGCAAAGTAATATAAACTCTGCCTTTCTTTTATCAAAGAACACACAGATATGCGATTACCCTCAAGGAAGGGAGGAAAGGAGGGCGCCCAGTTTTTAAAGTATCCCAACAGGACCTTCCTAGCTCTAAGTCTTTGTGACAGACAAGGGGAGCCATGGTTCAGAGGGCGAGACAGACTGGTTCCATATTGATGCTGTTTCTGGGTGCTGCAGAGCAGGCCCTCGTCATGTGATGATGACTGAGCGGGAAATTGTTTCCACAGCTTGTTAGTTACATACAACATAAAGGTTCATGAAGAGAGACAGGAAGAGGATTGAGTTGGAGCCCTGACTGACTGAGCCCTATGTACTACAGTCAGACCAGACCATGTTGCTGCATCTTGACTTGCTGTCCCTCCTCCACCTCGCCGCCTGACTTCCTGTTAAACTCTGTCACCTTCTCAGAATCGACACGCAGAGAGGAAGCCTAGCTAACTCTGCATTTTCAGTTCCGCTTCTAGACCACACACACCCACACTAGCCTACTGATCCTATAATCTGCAAGGACCTGCACAGAAAATGTGTAGGCCTATATGAAACAGCAGGTAGAGAGACAGAGGCGGGCAGGCCACAGCATAATACTCTACAGCCTCCCCACATCCCAGCTTTCCCATGGTGATCTAAACAACCACAGGGGCCACTCTGCCAGAGGAGTGTTTTATTGGAATGGGCCTCTCCTCCTTATGGATTGATTTGGAACATTTTCCTGCCTTTTCTCACACCCCCACACCCATAATTCATTTCACTCTACTAAGACAGGAAATGCAACTAATAGCAGGATCTGTGTGGCCATGTGGGCGACACAAGTCCTTAAAGAGAATAGTTAGGCTAGATATGGTTCACAATCACACAAGAAGTTGAGGCAAAGAAGAGCTGTGCCTTTAAAACAGAGATGAGAGAGCACTTGGCAGCATGTTGCCTTATGTTTTGCTGTCTCTTTCAAGTACTCACACAAACAGCTGGCATCACCTACTGGTCACAAAGCTGGTGTCTGTCACTTTTTGTAATTGCACTGGGGATTTGGGGGACAGTGCTACCAAGCGCTGGGGAGAGGGGAGGTCCTGGCTGAAAGCAAGCAGCCGTCCTGAATGAGGACATTCCCCAAACCACCACCCCTCCAGGCAAACCAAAAGCCTCTAACACTGAGCCCATTGTTGCCACGGCACAGCACACTACCCTCATCCTCCTCCCTCCTCCTGACTCCAAGGGCCAACGAATGTTCTCAAAACGACCCCTTTGTCCAATAGGAGAGTGGCATCTTCCTTGTCTACATTTAGAACAGCCGTAGAGCCAGCCTCTTAAATCAACTAGTCCTGTCTCAGAGTCCCAATGGAATCAAGAGCGGTCCCCGGCATTTGACAAAACAAATGGATGTTTCCCCTTGAATCGCTCTCCATCTCTCTCTCTATGTTGACCTCATCCTACACAAACTTCCTGCATCTGATAAAAACTTTGTTTTCATTCTTTAATCTGCAAACAACACACATGCAATCTGGTTCGTCCATGCATGACCACACTGACACACACAAAGCACTTTCTTGGCTTTTCTGCGATTGATCTTCCATAACATAAGAATGGTGAATAATCAGAGCCGCATTGTAATTGGTGCCCAAGGGTACAGAACAGATCTGAATCTCCACTCCCACAGCACAGCTCCAAAATGAAAAGCTGCTGATGCCGATGATGTCCCACTAAAAATGAATTGCAGAATTAAAACCATGCTGCGCACGACAGTGTTTCCCTCTCTTTCCCTCACTGTTAGCAGCGTCACAGAAAGAGAGGGGAAAGATAAGTCTGTGTGTGTGTGCGTCTGTCTATGACAGTAAACGCACAGATATGGGTCGTGTAGGCGTTTCTCCTGTTAAGGAGATATTTCTATCTCAACACGGGAAGCCCAGCAGCATTCAAAACAAGAGGGAAAAAACAAGACAATATCTCATGAGCACCCACCCACAGATCCCACACATACATACATACATACATACCCAGATGAACAACCCATGGGATCAAGGAAGAAAAAAATGAAAAGGGGAGGGGGATGATAAGACCCAATAACGTCCTGTCCCTTTCCTTTAACACAGAAGAGGGATTACACTGGACACAACACTCACTGGACAGTACACACACACAGCCGACAGAGCCATATGCTTGTATAGTCTCTCTGCAAACATACACATCCGTTGAGTGGTTCCATATGATTTCAACCACTTTTGGACTGCACCCCCTTTTGTTTTGAACAAAACCTTACATACATGTTTGTCCATCATAGAAGTGGTCAGAAAGTGATATTTTGGACCTGAATACTAGAACAATCAGGAGATAGAAGTGCTCAAAGTTGACTCATTATGCATACGGGCAATTCCATGTTAACAGAACTACACTGAGAGTCCACATTATCACTTTAGAATGTATACCAAACAAAAACCATTGATTTCAAAGTTTCACAAACCATAGAACTCTATGCAAAATTACAACTTTTAACAATTTCAAACATTTTACAGAAACACATTCATAGGAAGAACTACGCAGATACAAAGTTCGGTAACAGAATACAACTGAGGGAGCCTTTACTGTAATTCTGTTACCAAACTTTGCATCTGCACAGTTTAAGTAAAACATGTTTTACTGTGTAAATTGTTCAAAGTGGTCATTGAGCATAGAGTTGTATGGTTTGTTAAAGGCCCAGTACAGTCAAACACATGATTTCCTGTGTTGTATACAGTGGGGCAAAAAAGTATTTAGTCAGCCACCAATTGTGCAAGTTCTCCCACTTAAAAAGATGAGTGAGGCCTGTAATTTTCATCATAGGTACACTTCAACTATGACAGACAAAATGAGAAGAAAAAAATCCAGAAAATCACATTGTAGGATTTTTGATGAATTTATTAGCAAATTATGGTGGAAAATAAGTATTTGGTCACCTACAAACAAGCAAGATTTCTGGCTCTCACAGACCTGTAACTTCTTCTTTAAGAGGCTCCTCTGTCCTCCACTCGTTACCTGTATTAATGGCACCTGTTTGAACTTGTTATCAGTATAAAAGACACCTGTCCACAACCTCAAACAGTCACACTCCAAACTCCACTATGGCCAAGACCAAAGAGCTGTCAAAGGACACCAGAAACAAAATTGTAGACCTGCACCAGGCTGGAAAGACTGAATCTGCAATAGGTAAGCAGCTTGGTTTGAAGAAATCAACTGTGGGAGCAATTATTAGGAAATGGAAGACATACAAGACCCCTGATAATCTCCCTCGATCTGGGGCTCCACGCAAGATCTCACCACGTGGGGTCAAAATGATCACAAGAACGGTGAGCAAAAATCCCAGAACCACACGGGGGGACCTAGTGAATGACCTGCAGAGAGCTGGGACCAAAGTAACAAAGCCTACCATCAGCAAGGGCATTGAAGATGAAACGTGGTTGGGTTTTTCAGCATGACAATGATCCCAAACACACCGCCCGTGCAACAAAGGAGTGGCTTCGTAAGAAGCATTTCAAGGTCGTGGAGTGGCCTAGCCAGTCTCCAGATCTCAACCCCATAGAAAATCTTTGGAGGGAGTTGAAAGTCCGTGTTGCCCAGCAACAGCCCCAAAACATCACTGCTCTAGAGGAGATCTGCATGGAGGAATGGGCCAAAATACCAGCAACAGTGTGTGAAAACCTTGTGAAGACTTACAGAAAACGTTTGACCTCTGTCATTGCCAACAAAGGGTATATAACAAAGTATTGAGATAACTATTTGGTCAATAACAAAAGTTTATTTTCCACCATAATTTGCAAATAAATTCATAAAAAATCCTACAAATGTGATTTTCTGGATTTTTTTTCTCATTTTGTCTGTCATAGTTGAAGTGTACCTATGATGAAAATTACAGGCCTCTCATATTTTTAAGTGGGAGATCTTGCACAATTGGTGGCTGACTAAATACTTTTTTGCCCCACTGTATATACACACTGAGGTTAGAATAATACTGTGAAAATTATTATAACACCCTTTTAGTGTAAGAGCTGGTTGAAAAGTTTTGGTGGGATGGAGTTATGGCCTTCCATGGTGACATCACCATGCAGTAAATTCGTTAAAAGACCAATAAGAAAGAGGATTCCAAACCTCCCCACTCAGACCACATTCTAAATTCTTGTTTGAGAAATTACCCTTTGCTAAGAAGCTTTTTTTTTATTTTTATAACCATTTTAATTTAAAACAATCACTGTAAGGTACTTCATTGTTACCCCAAAATTATTTGATTTTAGATTTTTTTTTCTATTTAAAAAATAGTTGCATTAGACCTTTAAACTTTGAAATCAGTGTTTTTTGTTTGACCTCTGTAGATGTTGTCATTATTATCCCTTTGACCCTGTCACTCAGCACCTCTAGAACTCTAAAACAGACCCTTACATGGTGAACAACCAATCAAATATGCCAGTGGTGCCAGAAACATTGCATTATGGCCAATGGCTGTAAAACATATTGTATATGATCCCATGGTGAAGTTTGAAGTGACAGAAGTAGGCAATTTTTCTCAACATCCTACTCTTCTTGCTGAATATAATTTAGGAGGAAGAAAGAAATGGGGAACTTGATTAGGCAAGCCCAAAATGCAGAACACTGTCTTTTGAAAAATAATGGAGAGTTAAAAGTAGCCATAAAGAGAGTCAATTTGAGAACTTTAAATATCATAAACAGGGGCAGACAGCAACATTGTCATTAGAGACGATTAAGGAATTCACAGCTGAATTCCGATGGCGGTAATACAACCAGGGTACATATTCTTAAGCAGAAGAGCAAGCAGGAAGTCACCCCGAATCCGTTGTCCTAATTTTAAAAAGGTGAGCGGAACAAAGAACTAAAGAAATACTACAAATGCATCTATAAAATGCTATAACACACCGCTCGCTCGCGTAGCGGACCACATCTGTTCCTTATAGGCACCAGAAAATCCATTTCCTCTCGCTTGCATGCGATGCATTAAGAATAATTTCTCAAATACGTTCCCAAAAACATTCTGCTTGCCCAGGACTTACTTAGGCATTTATTTAGAGAGTAACCACAATGGTAATGCTTATAAACCATCTATGAAATACGAAATATAAATTATTAGTCGAATTGGCATAGCTACCTGCTCGACGAGTTTAAGAACAGCCATAATAATCTCGGTCAGCTTGGTCCGCACATCAACACACTCCCTCAAACATCAGATCATGCAATTGTCTTGGAACAATATTTCAGTTCGAAAAAAAACGTTTTTTCCTTTATCGTTCTTGTTTGATGCAGCAGTCAGGGAAGTAAATAATGTTAGTTTTCTCATGCAACGCAGATCCTCGGTCAGGGCCCGGGCTGTATCACGGCCCCATGGCCAGCTCCACTGGCGCTATCTGCGGCGAAGGTGAGTCGAGGCAACCGCCGCCACAGTGAGCAGAAGAAGGAAAAGCTTATCCGAGTAATGTAAACAATCTGCATTTACTGCTTCTGCACTTGGGACTTTCTCTCTAAATCGCCATACACTCCCTCTCTCTCACTTTGTAGCTCCGGAAATATTCCTATGTACTGTATGTAAAACGGGTGAACAGAGATTGCACACAGGAAGTTCCAGCCTCTCGCTCTCTCCTCCACTCAGATGCAGAATTTGAGGAGAGTCATCGTGGATTGTCAGCAGCAACGCTCGGTAGATCTCTCCCTCTGCTCCCCTCCAGTGGCTAGAATAAGAAAAACAACTATTCTGAGTTATGGCAGAGATTGTTTTTTTTAAATTATTTTTTATATTGAACCTTTATTTCACTAGGCAAGTCAGTTAAGAACAAATTCGTATTTTACAATGACAACCTACCCCGGCCAAACCCTCCCCTAACCCGGACAACGCTGTGCCAGTTGTGCACCTCCCGATCACGGCCGGTTGTGATTCAGCCCACGACCGAACCAGGGTCTGTAGGGATGCCTCTAGCATAGATTAAGTGCCTTAAACCGCTGCGCCACTAGGGAGCCTAAAATTGTAAATTGCTTTGGTAATGTTCAGTGGCCTACAGCTAGCTACACTACAGGTGAATTACCAAGAAAGAGTTACTTGGATCACCACACTCTAGCGACTCCTTGTTGCAGGCCGGGTGCCTGCAGGCTGACTTCGGTCTTCAGTTGAACAGTGTTTCCTCCGATACTTTGTTGCGGCTGGTTTCCGGGTGAAGCGAGCAGGTGTTAAGAAGCGCGGTTTGGTGGGTCATGTTTCGGGGGACGCATGAATCGACCTTTGCCTCTCCGGAGCCCGTTGGGGAGGTGCAACGATGAGACAAGATCATAATCACAAAATAGGGGAGAAAAAGGGAGGTAAAATGTACAAAATAAAATAAATTAAAAAGGGGTTCTTTGAAAAACCCTTTAATTTCAATTTGAAGAACCCCTAAAGGATACTCCAGGAACCTTTTATTTTTAAAGTGTAAGACCTCTATACCAGGCGGTGTCAGAGGAAGAGCCAACAAATGTTCAAAAAGACTCCAGCCACCCAAGCCACAGACTGTTCTCTTTGCTACCGCACGGCAAGCAGTACCAATGCACCAAGTCTGGAGCCAACAGGACCCTGAAAAGCTTCAACCCCCAAGCCATAAGACTTCTAAACAAGACTGCTAAATACTGTAATCAAATGGCTACCCGGACTACCTGCACTGACCCTATGCACACTCACTGGACTCTATATATACACACACACACACGCTTGCAAAAGTATTCACCCCCCTTGACATTTTTCCTACTTTGTTGTCTTACAACCTGTAATTAAAATAGTTTTTTGGGGGGTTTGTATCATTTGATTTAACAACATGCCTACCACTTTGAAGATGCAAAATATGTTTTATTGTGAAACAAACAATAAGACAAAAAAAGCTGAAAACTTGAGCGTGCATAACTAAGTCAATACTTTGTAGAGCCACCTTTTGTAGCAATTACAGCTGCAAGTCTCTTGGGGATGTCTCTATAAGCTTGGCACGTTTATCCACTGGAATGTTTGCCCATTCATCAATGCAAACCTTCTCCAGCTCCTTCAAGTTGGATGGGTTCCGCTGGTGCACTGCAATCTTTAAGTCATACCACAGATTCTAAATTGGATTTAGGTCTGGGCTTTGACTAGGCCATTCCCAAGACATTTAAATGTTTCCCCCTTAATCCACTCGAGTGTTGCTTTAGCAGTATGCTTAGGGCCATTGTCCTGCTGGAAGGTGAACCTCCGTCCCAGTCTCAAATCTCTTGAAGACTGAAATAGGTTTCCCTCAAGAATTTCCCTGTATTTAGCACCATCCAGGATTCCTTCAATTCTGACCAGTTTCCCAGTCCCTGCCGATGAAAAACATCCCCACAGCATGATGCTGCCACAACGTTTCACTGTGTGGATGATATTCTCGGGGTGATGGGAGGTGTTGAATTTGCGCCAGACATAGCGTTTTCCTTGATGGCCAAAAAGTACAATTTTAGTATCATCTGACCAGAGTACCTTCTTCCATATGTTTGGGGAGTCTCCCACATGCCTTTTGGCAAACACCAAAAGTGTTTGCTTTTTTCTGGCCACTCTTCCGTAAAGCCCAGCTCTGTGGAGTGTACGGCTTAAAGTGGTCCTATGGACAGATACTCCAATCTCCACTGTGGAGCTTTGCAGCTCCTTCAGGGTTATCTTTGGTTTCATTGTTGCCTCTCTGATCAATGCCCTCCTTGCCTGGTCTGTGAGTTTTGGTGGGCGGACCTCTCTTGGCAGGTTTGTTGTGGTGCCATATTCTTTCCATTTTTTAATAATGGATTTAATGGTGCTCAGTGGGATGTTCAAAGTTTTATATTTTTTTATAACCCAACCCTGATCTGTACTTCTCCACAACTTTGTCCCTGACCGGTTTGGAGAGCTCCTTGGTCTTCATGGTGTCGCTTGCTATCACGACCGTCGTATGAATAATTGGACCAAGGCGCAGCGTGAGTAGAGATCCACATTTTAATGATAGTAAAACAACAAAGCTATAACGTTCGTGAAATACGCCGCGCACATTAGGCACTCACACACAAAACATTATCCCACATCACAGGTGGGGAAAAAGGACACACTAAGTATGATCACCAATTAGAGGTAACGATTATCAGCTGCGTCCAATTGGGAACCATACACACACACCAACATAGAAACACAATACCTAGAAACCCCCCTAGTCACACCCTGACCTATTACACCATAGGGCTCTCACCCCGAGGGCTCTCTATGGTCAGGGCGTGACACTTGCTTGGTGGTGCCTCTTGCTTAATGGTGTTGCAGACTCTGCGGCCTTTCAGAACAGGTATATATACTGAGATCATGTGACAGATCATATGACACTTAGATTGCACAAAGGTGGACTTTGTTTAGCTAATTATGTGACTTCTGAAGGTAATTGGTTGCACCAGATCTTATTTAGGGGCTTCATGGCAAAGGGGTGAATACATTTCACTTCACCAATTTGGACTATTTTGTGTATGTCCATTACATGAAATACAAATACAAATCTATTTAAATTACAGGTTGTAATGCAACAAAATAGCTGGCCAGCTGGCCGGTGTGTTTACGGACATATTCAATCAATCCCTATACCAGTCTGCTGTTCCCACATGCTTCAAGAGGGCCACCATTGTTCCTGTTCCCAAGAAAGCTAAGGTAACTGAGCTAAACGACTACCGCCCCGTAGCACTCACATCCGTCATCATGAAGTGCTTTGAGAGACTAGTCAAGGACCATATCACCTCCACCCTACCTGACACCCTAGACCCACTCCAATTTGCTTACCGCCCAAATAGGTCCACAGTCGATGCAATCTCAACCACACTGCACACTGCCCTAACCCATCTGGACAAGAGGAATACCTATGTGAGAATGCTGTTCATCGACTACAGCTCGGCATTCAACACCATAGTACCCTCCAAGCTCGTCATCAAGCTCGAGACCCTGGGTCTCGACCCCGCCCTGTGCAACTGGGTACTGGACTTCCTGACGAGCCGCCCCCAGGTGGTGAGGGTAGGCAACAACATCTCCTCCCCGCTGATCCTCAACACTGGGGCCCCACAAGGGTGCGTTCTGAGCCCTCTCCTGTACTCCCTGTTCACCCACGACTGCGTGGCCACGCACGCCTCCAACTCAATCATCAAGTTTGCGGACGACACAACAGTGGTAGGCTTGATTACCAACAACGACGAGACGGCCTACAGGGAGGAGGTGAGGGCCCTCGGAGTGTGGTGTCAGGAAAATAACCTCACACTCAACGTCAACAAAACTAAGGAGATGATTGTGGACTTCAGGAAACAGCAGAGGGAACACCCCCCTATCCACATTGATGGAACAGTAGTGGAGAGGGTAGCAAGTTTTAAGTTCCTCGGCATACACATCACAGACAAACTGAATTGGTCCACTCACACAGACAGCATCGTGAAGAAGGCGCAGCAGCGCCTCTTCAACCTCAGGAGGCTGAAGAAATTCAGCTTGTCACCAAAAGCACTCACAAACTTCTACAGATGCACAATCGAGAGCATCCTGGCGGGCTGTATCACCGCCTGGTACGGCAACTGCTCCGCCCTCAACCGTAAGGCTCTCCAGAGGGTAGTGAGGTCTGCACAACGCATCACCGGGGGCAAACTACCTGCCCTCCAGGACACCTAAACCACCCGATGTTACAGGAAGGCCATAAAGATCATCAAGGACATCAACCACCCGAGCCACTGCCTGTTCACCCCGCTATCATCCAGAAGGCGAGGTCAGTACAGGTGCATCAAAGCTGGGACCGAGAGACTGAAAAACAGCTTCTATCTCAAGGCCATCAGACTGTTAAACAGCCACCACTAACATTGAGTGGCTGCTGCCAACACACTGACAATGACACTGACTCAACTCCAGCCACTTTAATAATGGGAATTGATGGGAAATTATGTAAATATATCACTAGCCACTTTAAACAATGCTACCTCATATAATGTTACTTACCCTACATTATTCATCTCATATGCATACGTATATACTGTACTCTATATCATCGACTGCATCCTTATGTAATACATGTATCACTAGCCACTTTAACTATGCCACTTTGTTTACATACTCATCTCATATGTATATACTGTACTCAATATCATCTACTGTATCTTGCCTATGCTGCTCTGTACCATCACTCATTCATATATCCTTATGTACATATTCTTTATCCCCTTACACTGTGTATAAGACAGTAGTTTTGGAATTGTTAGCTAGATTACTTGTTGGTTATTACTGCATTGTCGGAACTAGAAGCACAAGCATTTCGCTACACTCGCATTAACATCTGCTAACCATGTGTATGTGACAAATAAAATTTGATTTGATTTGATTTGATTTGAAAATAGGAAAAACACTAAGGGGGATGAAATCTTTTGCAAGGCACTGTACACACACACTTTCACGCTTACCACATACTACTGGCTACTGTCTATTATCTATCCTGTTGTCTAGTCACTGTATCTCAACCTATATGTACACTGAACAAAAATATATACGAGCTGAAATAAGGCCAGAAATTATCCATACGCACAAAAAGCTTATTGTCTACATCCCTGTTAGTGAGTATTTATCCTTTGCCAAGATAATCTATCCACCTTGCAGGTGTGGCATATCAAGAAGCTGATTAAATAGCATGATCATTACACAGGTGCACCTTGTGCTGGGGACAATAAAAGGCCACTCTAAAATGTGCAGTTTTATCATACAACACAATGCCACAGATGTCTCATGTTTTGAGGTAGCGTGCAATTGGCATGCCGACTGCAGGAATGTCCACCAAGCCTGTTGACAAAAAATTGAATATTAATTTCTCTGCCAACGTCGTTTTAGAGAATTTGGCAGTAAATCCAACCGCAGACAGCGTGTATGGCATCGTGTGGGCGAGCGGCTTGCTGATGTCAACATTGTGAACAGAGTGCCCCATCTTGGCAGTGGGGTTATGGTATGGGCAGTCATAAGCTATGGACAACGAACACAATTGCATTTTATCGATGGCAATTTGAATGCACAGAGAAACCGTGACGAGATCCCGTGAAACCGTGATGAGATTGTCGTGCCATTCATCCGCCTCCATCACCTCATGTTTCAGCATGATAATGCATGGCCCCATGTCACAAGGATCTGTACACAATTCATGGAAGCTGGAAATGTCCCAGTTCTTCCATGGCATGCATACTCACAGACGTGTCACCGATTGAGCATGTTTGGGATGCTCTGGATCGACGTGTATGACAGCGTGTTCCAGGTCCCGCCAATATCGAGAAACTTTGCACAGCCCTTGAAGAGGACAACATTCCATAGTCCACAATCAACAGCCTGATCAATTCTATGCAAAGGTGTCACGCTGCATGAGGCAAATGGTGGTCACACCAGATACTGGCTGGTTTTCTGATCTAGAGCCCTACATTTTTTTAAAGGTATCTGTGACCAACATATGCATATCTGTATTCCCAGTCTTTTGAAATCCATATATTTAGGGCCTAATGCATTTACTTAAATTCACTAATTTCCTTATGAACAAGATGCATGTTGCATTCATATTTTTGTTCAGTATACAATACATAGTTACCTCAATTACCTCGTACACCTGCACATTGACTCGGTACTGGTACTCCCTGTATATAGCCATGTTATTTTTACTAGTTATTTTTATTTGTTGTTCACTATATTTATTCCTCATGTCAATATTTATATTTTTTATCTTTAAATCTGCATTGTTGAAAATGGATCCATAAGTAAGCATTTCACTGTTAGTCTACACCTGTTTTCTACAAAGCATGTGACAAATACAATTTGATTTAATATGATTTTTTTTAACAAACAGGTTTATTTCTCATCATCAATCTGAAATGCTCTTGTCCTTATGCCTTAGTCTCTGTGTACAGTATCAACAGAGATGTTTACTGTTGCCTATCTCTCTCTCAACACACACACACCACCTTTTGTGCAGTCAGCAGGTAGGATACTGCATGTGTTCAGGAAGATGCATTCCTGAGTCTATTGTGTTTTGGAGACCAAACAGGAAATGTCTCAGTCATTACCATACCTAGTTCTGGATTGTTAGAGAGAATCAAATAACTCTTTATATAGTTACACGAGAATGGACATTTGGCACAGAACAATAGAGCACAAATGTAGCCTGTCCACTACAGTCAATTATTGATGGGGTTACTGTTCTCTCCTGCATCTCTGATCTATTTCTTGTTGACAAAATCATAAAACCCACCTCCACCCCTAAACTAGTAGCCAGCCAGCCACACCACACCAGTCACACCAACCAACGACTACACTAAACCCTTCAGGGGACCATCTGACCTGGCAAAGGCCCCACTAGTACAAAGTCGTGACTAAATGTCCCCACCCCCTGCCATGGTCGCCAGAATGGCTGACTTTTGCCTTGAGGGAGAGAATCAAACTCTTCCTTCGTACACCTTCCTAATTTATGGTGCCATATCAAGTCGAATTCTCGAAAGCGAGCACGATTCACATTACTGATACACACTATTACTACTCACTCCAGGGCCTCTTATCTCTCTCATCCCCCCTACTACCTCCCTACAATGGAAACCCTCCCCCACCACTTATATCTTTACACTTCAGCAGTACCCCCACCTTTCACTACTCTGCATAGAGACCCATGCATGCGCTGCCTTTGACCCAGTTTCCAGGCAGACTCAGACTCCACCAAGCTCATTGCTCACTCAGCTCTATGATATAGTCTGAGTCTCTTGAGGACAGTGTGTGTGTTGAGAGAGCTGAGCTCTGAGTTCCTCTTATCAGGGCTGAATGGGAGACTGCCTGGGTGCCTGTCTGTGCGCTGGTTGCCCAGTTCAAGGACCACACTATGAAATGGTCTCCATGAAGATTTGGAGCTCTTCCTTGGTGATAGGTTGACTATAGCCATGTTACAGCATGGGGACAGGACTAGGTCCACTGCCTCGCTCCACTGACCTTAACCCACACGATGAGTAACATATGTACCATTGATCTATTATGAACGATGGTGCCTTTGCACCTTCTTGCATGACATCATCAGACCTTTAGAGCGGTTCTGTTAACAGATACATGAGTAAGTGTTGCTTCTGGCGTAACCTGAGGGTGTCCCACAAACATATAGGGCCAGTTTCCTGGACAGATTAAGCAGTCCTGAACTAAAAAGCACGGGTAATAGAAATCCTCAATTTAAAGTGCTTTTAGTACAAAAAATATAGTGTCAGCAGTCTTTACCTATAGGCCAATTGGGGCCTTGCCCTTGATTCTCTCCCACCCACTGACTGTAGCCCAAACACACACGTCCTTTCCCAGAATTCCCATATAGCCTTAGAGGCACGCAAGCATTCGCTTCCACATCAAAACCACAGGGCTAGCTACCCGGAGCACTCCTTCACCTTGGTCTGTTATGTCTCAGCAGGATGACAGGGCCTGATAAGGGAACAAAAGGCATTATAGAGGGTTGATTTCTGAACAAACTGTAGCCTTTGTAATGTAATCTTGTGGCATTTCATGGTGAAATATAGCTAATTTGGTATGGTCGATGTTCTACGCCAGCTTGTGTACATTTAACTGCATTTTAAAAAATCATTCACCTAAGACTAGTAGTGCCTGTGGAACATGAGGTTGTGACATGACAAGGTGGCAAAGGTGATGTGTGGAATTTGAATCTGGAGAATGCTGGTATGTTCTCACATATTCCCTTTTCCCTCCAAGGTTATGACCAGACATAGGGAAAGGAAGATTGTACTTTTCATAGACCGCTTTCCATATTATTACTCCTTTGAGTAGTCATGTCTCATGCTTTACTTTGACTAACTCAATAAAGCAGAGGTTTTATTTTCTACACAAACGTTTATTCAGTCAAATAAAGCAACATTCTGATAAGAACAGGGGGGTGATCACTGATAAGCGAGCAAAGCATTGAGAAGGAACGGTCAAGGCCGGTAAAAAGAAACCATGACAATATTTTAAAGAGTTTCACTGAGTTGCTTTTCCATTCCATAACAAGGCTAACTTAGAGCCTGCACTTCACTGTACTGTCTGTCATTCCTTATGGAAATGATTATAAAAGGAGAAATAAAACAAAACAATACATACAAGCTCTAAGAAGCTGCTCCATTTTATACTCCATTTCCCTATCATACACAGTTTTTATTGTATTAAAAATGAATCTCAGGCCACAGCCACTGTGGCTGTGTTGGATACAACCACTACAAAGACAGAGGAGATAAATAATATAAAAACATGGACCAAGTCCTATACACAAAGAGAGATAGGACCAAGAGAAGAGGGAGAGAAATCGTCAGAGTGAGAAGAGCAGAATCACAAGAAGTACTCCAGCTCATAGCGGAGGTAAGGGTTCTTCTCATCGTTGTAGACGTGTGGGTAATGAGCAATGAGAGCATCCTGGGAGCCGATGTAGATAGAGTTGTAGATCTTCCAGTAGACGTCTCGCACCTTCCTGGCTGGGTGGAACAGACCCTGGGGAGAGGAGACTGTGTTAGAGAGCATCACACTCAATGGGTGTACTTACAGTGCTCCTATATTTTCATTCCGTTTGTTATTTTTGCTAAATATCCACAGCAGTTCTTTCATGGACGCCATAAAGGGTAGGTTTCGGTTGATAGAAATATAAGTTCCTATAAACCTTGTGGCTTACAGGCCACATCTGGATTTCGAAAGTCGGAGGTCCACAGATTTTTTTAGGGACCGGCCATTTAAATCTGGGCGGGGGACGTGGCTCACGGGTCGTAGTTCACCCACCCTTGATGTAGGCAGTAGTGATAGTAGTTACCTGTAGGCAATACTGCAGCATGCGGCAGGGGCCGATGGCCACCCTGAGGCCTTCCAAGGCCCCCATCACAGCCTGGATGACGTGGGGCGACGTCTCAAACACGTTGGGCCACACATAGTTGAGCAGGTGGTTGAGAGAGTCTTCACAGCCAAAGCCGTAGACACCCAGGGACATGTGCTGCACCACGGCACTGGCTGTCTGTCTGTGGACCAAGTCTCTGTAAGGAGGAGAGAAAGTGGGGAAACAGGGTTAACATGGGTCCAATCAAAAGGTGGAAAGGGCCTTTGGAAAGTATTCAGACCCCTTCACCTTTTTCAAAATGTTACATTACAGCCTTATTATAAATTGGATTAAATAAATGTTTTGTCAGAAATCTCTACACACTACCCCATAATGACGAAGCGAAAATGGTTTTAGAAATATTTGCAAATGTATTAAAAATAAGAAACAAATACCTTTAGATAAGTATTCAGGCCCTTTGCCATGAAACTCTAAATTGAGCTCAGGTGCACCCTGTTTCCATTGATCATCCTTGATGTTTCTACAACTTGGAGTCATCCTGTGGTAAATTCAATTGATTGGACATGATTTGGAAAGGCACACACCTGTCTATATAAGGTCCCACAGTTGACAGTGCATGTCAGAGCAAAAACCAAGCCATGAGGTCGAAGGAATTGTCCGTAGAACTCAGAGACAGGATTTTGTCGAGGCACAGGTACCAACATTTTTTGCAGTATTGAAGGTCCAAGAACACAGTGGCCTCCATCATTCTTAAATGGAAGAAGTTTGGAACCACCAAGACTCTTCCTAGAGCTGGCCGCACGGCCAAACTGAGCAATCGGGGGAGAAGGGCCTTGGTCACCTCTCTGACTAAGAACCCGATGGTTACTCAGACAGAGCTCTAGAGTTCCCTTGTGGAGATGGGAGAACATTCCAGAAGGACAACCATCTCTGGTGCACTCCCACTAATCAGGCCTTTACGGTAGACTGGCCAGACAGAAGCCACTCCTCAGTAAAAGGCACATGACAACCTGCTTGGAGTTCGCCAAAAGGCACCTAAAGATGAGAAACAAGATTCTCTGGCCTGATGAAACCAAGTTTGAACTCTTTGGCCTGACTGCAAAGTGTCACGTCTGGAAGAAACCTGGCACCATCCCTACGATGAAGCATGGTGGCGGCAGCATCATCTGTGGAGATGTTTTTCAGCAGCTGGGACTGGGAGACTAGTCAGGATCAAGGGAAAGATGAATGGAGCAAAGTACAGAGATCCTTGATGAAAACCTGATCCAGAGCACAGACTGGGGGCAAAGGTTCACCTTCCAACACCTTCCCTGGGGCGGCAGGGTAGCCTAGTGGTTAGAGCGTTGGAATAGTAACTGAAAGGTTGCAAGTTCGATTACCCGAGCTGACAAGGTACAAATCTGTCGTTCTGCCCCTGAACAGGCAGTTAACCCACTGTTCCTAGGCCGTCATTGAAAATAAGAATTTGTTCTTAACTGACTTGCCTAGTAAAATAAAGGTAAAAAAAACATTAAAAACAGGACAACAACCCTGAGCACACAGCCAAGACAATGCAGGAGTGACTTCAGGACAAGTCTCTAATTGTCCTCGAGTGGCCCAACCAGAACCCAGACTTGAACCTGATCGAACATCTCTGGATAGACCTGAAAATAGCTGTGCACCAACGCTCCCAATCCAACAGAACTTGAGAGGATCTGCAGAGAGGAATGGGAGAAACTCACCAAATACATGTGTGCCAAGCTTGTAGCGTCATACCCAAGAAGACTTGAGGCTGTAATCACTGCCAAAGATGCTTCAACAAAGTACTGAGTAAAGGGTCTGAATACTTATGTTAATGTGATTCTTTTTTTTTTATTAGTTAGAAAAAATGTCTAAACTTGTTTTTGCTTTGTCATTATGGGGTACTGTGTGTAGATTGAGGGGGGGAACGATTTAATACATTTTGGAATAAGGCTGTAACATAACATGTGGAAAGTCAAGGGGTCTGAATACTTTCCAAATGCACTGCATATTCTAAGGCTGAGGGTGAAATCCTCACTGACAATGAATTACACTTTACTTTGTAACCAACGGGTGCAGGGTGAGAACAGAAGTGAAATGATGTCACATCTGCCAGTTCTCATGTTGGTGTCCATCTAGCGAAGTACTAGCCCTGATCTGACCACTGATAGGTCGAACAGGCGAGAATGATTCGCAGGCATAATACCACCAAGTCAACTGCCTGCCAACACTGTTGACATACAGGGCTGAAGCTCACCACGGCTAGTTGTTAAATGTACTGCTTGTAGATATAATGAATACGTATTAGGAGGGAAATGTTATGTTTATCTGGGTAGTGAAGGAGTTCAGGGAGTTACTAGAACTGAAGCAAAAACATCACAATGCTGCAATCCTTTCACCTGTCCATCAGTGCATCCTCCAGCAGGGGCGTGACAGCGTAAATGTAGTCCTTGCCCATCTCCCCAATGTACTCAAACAGGAAGGAGAGGGACTTGAGCACGCCATTCTGCACGTTGAGCTCTGGCACGCGGTACTCATTCATGAGCGCGGGGAGCACGGTGAAGGGAGAACAGGTCTCAGCCACGATGGCGATGGCTACGGTAGTACACACTCTGTTCTGACGCTCCTGAACCTTCAGGTTGTTTAGTAGTGTGGCCAGCACGTCATGGGGTCTGGAGGGGGAGAGAGGGGTCAGGAAGTCACCCACATGCTAAATCAGTGCACATTAAAAACCACAACAGCAAAGGGAATATGACCAAGCACAATTGAAAATGCTCACATTTGAGAGGGGAAAACATTCAATTGAACACAACGTCCTTGAGCAGACATTTAATTTCCAAACCGAATCCCTAATAGATGACAAACTGTGAGGATGGTATGGTCATGAATTAGCCAGAGACTGTAGCACTCACCCGATAGCCTTGGCGATGTATCCAAAGGTGTTGACAGTGGCTCTGCGGATGGCCTTCTTGTGGGCCTTCAGGAGCTCCAGCAGCTCAAAACAGATCCGCATCCATTCCCTGGCCGACACGTACTCAGCACCCCTACACAGACAGAGCAGGGTAGGAGTTATAACATGGTTGATGAAACATCTACTAGTGTATCAATTTCTGCACATATGAGTAGGCGTCAGAGGCTCTCTCAATTCATCTTTCCTCCTCTCCCAGAGGGAACTGGAACCTTCTCCAATACGGTTGAGAAGGAAGAGACAGGATGTCGAGGAAAGTCGAATTGAGAGTCAAAGATTGAAATATACAAGGCCTTCACCACACACATACCTGTCAGCAATCCTGCCCACCAGGTCAATACAGTTCTCCTGCACCTTCTCATGTCTGTTCTTCAAGATTGGCGTCAGGCGCGGCAGCAGGTCTTTGATTGGTGGAGTCATCTTATGCATGCCTATGAATGACAGGAAAGACAACCAATCAGATGTCTGATGCATATCAACCAGTCTTACTATTACCACCACTACTACTACCATAACCACTCTTCTAATGTTAATGCTGTTGAACCCTCTGTACAGACCAATCCATGTTCTTCACTGAACTAACCCAATTCATTCATAGGCATTTCTCTTCCAACTTGAGTGCTTTCTCATAAATAATTGCAGCGTATGTTTCAGGAAGCAAGAGGAATGGTGTCCTGAGCTATATAACAAGGAGAATAAATTGTGTTTTGGAAGACACTATATGCCAATTGACTTTTCATTTGTAACCAACGGGTGCAGGGTGAGAACAGAAGTGAAATGATGTCACATCTGCCAGTTCTCGTGTTGGTGTCAATCTAGCGAAGTACTAGCCCTGATCTGACCACGGATAGGTCGAACAGGCGAGATTGATTCGCAGAGAGAAGACCGGTGTCGTAGTGAGAGGGTGATGTTTACGTACCGATGACGTTGACGATGGCCTTGAGAGCACCGAGGATGCTTCCCAGTACTTCAGGATACTCCTCTCCTAGGTACTCATATAACACCACTCCCAGGTGACCCATCAGCTTCTCCTGTTGAGGGGAGAAAGAGAGGTTTAGAAAGGAAGAGAAACGCTGCACATCTTTAGTGACGTTCGTAGCTAAGTTTATGAGTGAGAGTACGAGTGTGTGTCTGAGTCAGTCTAACCTCCTGGCAGGTCTTCATGACCACGGCGGTACGAGAGATGAGGTCAGCAGCCTGCTGGCGGACCTTGGCAGACTTGTTGTTGAGACGCCACAGTACCGTACCACAGATCTGAGGCAGGTAGGGCTTCACCCTCTTCCCCAGGGCATTCACCACCGTGCCAAACCCGTTCAGCATTACAGAGTCCTACACAGGGTCAGAGGTCAACTAGAGTTAGTCTTCGTCTACAGTCTACATAGGTAGGCTAATGGACAGTGTCTGCTTTCAAAATGGCATCCTATTCCCTATATACTGCACTACATTTGACCAAAGCCCATAGGGCTCTGGTTTAAATGGAATAGTATGCCATTTCAGACACAGATGCTTGCCCATTCCAATCAATATGAATCTCCCATCAAACCTCAGACTACCACAAGTCCACAATGCTGTTCAGACAGGGATAACTTGTTTCATCACAGGCTTTACAAAATGTCTATCTGAACATTCCCCAACGTTATGTCCCTAAAGTTATACCCTGAGCCAGGTTGTCGGCAAACATTCTGGAACCTTGCAGATAGAAATGTGATGAATAGAGCTGACACGATTCCTTATTCTACAGGTCATAAAGGCATATTTGTTCTACATAAACCATTTCTATCTGAACGCTCCACAACACTGTTCCTCGCTGAACGTGCCCCAGGTCTCACCTCAGTGGTCTGTTCCTGGAAGGCGTACAGGATGCCATCGATCAGCTGCTCCTCCAGCTTGTGGTCGATGTCAGCAGCTCCCAGGTTCCCCATGATCTTCTCTATGGTCTCCATCACCATCTTCCTGTACTGCTCTGCCTCGTCCTTCAGGTCATCTACTATACGAGAGATGATCTCTGCTGCTCCCACCTTGTTGGCCAGCTCTACTGTGGTGTCCACCAGCTGGAGAGATGGGGGGGGGGGGGGGGGGGGGGGGGGGGGGGATTGGGTCAGTTCATGCCTCGAGGGAAACACGGCAGTGATTAATTAACGTTGAACTAAACATTGAAATCCAGCCATAAAATCTTCTGCTTATCATTGCTTGGTATAGTTCAACTTAATGTCGAACTTTACTTAGTAAATCTAACTCTAAAATCACCAGTCATCTTCTGCTACAAGCCTTGGCACAGACCTTCATTTCTGCTTTTCTATTTATACTTGATACACAACTGCCTACTTGACCAACCAAATTCAGCATGTCGTTAGTGTATGGAGTCATGTGTGTGTGAGTTGTGCGTACCTACCTGTCTGTAGTTGCGTCTGTCCAGGGCCATCCTGTGCTGCCAGAAGTGCTTGAAGAAGGGGGGCAGGATCTCTGTCTTGATGTAGTTGGCCTCCACACCGTCAGTACCACAGCACTGTTTCACCACCTGGAAGAGAGGGGGAACAATGGGGGTTAGAAACAGGCCACACATACACCAATTCTGTTTGAAGTGTACTAGCTAGCAACTTCTTTCCATTTTGGAAATGTAACCAACGGGTGCAGGGTGAGAACAGAAGTGAAATGATGTCACATCTGCCAGATCTCATGTTGGTGTCCATCTAGCGAAGTACTAGCCCTGATCTGACCACTGATAGGTCGAACAGGCGAGAATGATTCGCGCACAAACACACACACACAAAGTTAGGCTCCCTCACCTTGAGCACGATCTTCTTCATCTCCTCGTCAGGGGACTGGAACTCTCTGATGAGGATCAGCATGACCTCTCTGGTGTAGTAGTTAGCATACTCAGCATCCATTAGAGGGATCAGGTAGCCAATGGCCTTCAGGAACGCAGCCAGACCCTGGAACCCAGAGGTTTAACTCAGTTACCAGGTCGACACAGCCAAGATACTCTGATAAAGTTGAATGTGATTTCAGGTTAACTTGTATTAACTACTTGTTTTAAGAATGTAACCAACAAGTGCAGGGTGAGAACAGAAGTGAAATTATGTCACATCTGCCAGTTCTCATGTTGGTGTCAATCTAGCGAAGTACTAGCCCTGATCTGACCACTGATAGGTCCAACAGGCGAGAATGATTCGCAGACATGTAACCGAAGGCAATGGGTCCTCAACAGTTTGGTCCTCTAGTGTTTTGTCCTCACCTTTCCTCTGTGCTGTCTGATACCTTTCCACAGGGGTTTGAGTACGGAGTCAAAGGACTCGATACCGTAGGGAGTGGCAGCCTCCGCCAGGGCAGCAATGGCCAGGGCACTGATGGTCCGCACCTTCTGCTGCTCATCCACCAGACCTGAGGGGGGCGCAGACAGTAAAGGTCAGTAAGAGATCATATTTTATCCTTCCTGGTAGTGTGTTTCGTGACCATGTGTGAAATGCTTAAAAAGCAAATGAGCCTGAAAAAGCATACATTGTTTTTAAATAAAAAAGCTAAACTACATATCACATTTACTAGACAGTAACACCCAAAAATAACAAAATGGCTATTACTAGATAGTAGAACTAAACTACCCCTTCAAGTCACATACTATCTGTGTCGCTCCCTCAGCTCACCATGCTCGATGATCTCCACCAAACTCCTCAGATGGGGCAGGATGGCACAACCCATGAGGATGGCGATCTGCTGGACAATCTTGATGCCCGTGTGGCGGGCCTGCCATGACTTCTTGCTCTTACACACAGCCTTGAGGAAGGGCAGCAGGGATGGGATACCCAGAGCGGACGCTACGACAGCGAAAGCTCTGGCTGTTGTATTTCTGACATACTCATCCATGTTGTCAATATCAGGCCTCATGGTGGAGATCATAGTGGCCAGGCCGGCAGCCTAGAAAGGGAGGGAAGGAGAGAGACATGGAAAGAGATCAACAGATTAATTGGTGTTCATGACACTGCTTGCATAGACAGCATAAGTGTCTTTTTCTAATGTGATTTCAGGAGAGAGAAAAAAATATTCTCTACTCGCTGTAGGAATGTAACCAACAGGTGCAGGGTGAGAACAGAAATGGATGTCAAATCGACTAGTTCTCGTGCTGGTTTTTCAGCTAGCGAAGTACTAGCCCTGATCTGACCACGGACAGGTCCAACAGGCATATTACCTAACTGTGGTGGGTGTGGGAGTACATTATTGGTCTGGGAGTGGGGCTCACCTTGGCCAAGTTAGAGATGATCTCTCTGCCCTCCACTCTGGCGTAGTAATCTTCATCAATCAGCAGGGGCTCAATCACCACCAGGATCTGGGGAACAGAGAGTCAATTAGTGAACCACACACAGTGCCAATCTCAGCACAGGAGACATAGTGTAACAGAGTCAGAGTACTGCCACTCTCACACACACACCGACCCACCTTGTGTACATATGGGCGGACGAGATCGTCCAGCTTGTAGAGGATGCGGTCGATGACCTTGACCAGTAGGTGGCGCTCCTGGTCCTCCAGAGTAGGAGACATGAGCAGGGGCAGGATCTGGTTGAACAGGGGCCCTGCTCCAAACTCCCTCGCCTTGTCTGTGATCTGACGCAGGGCAGCCTGAGGAGAGACGCAATGGGGTTAGACTGGACAGTTGACTTTTCAGTGGTGAGAGTTACACACCAAAAGGAAGATGGAATAAAGACCATAGATACAATATGACACTCGAGTAGCCTATGTCATAAACCTTTATAGCTCGTAGAATGTGCGGATAATGACAGCCATCTTGGTCAGGGAAAGTTGCATTTTTTTTATTCTGTGGTCAACTATGAGGACAGTTGGCAGCTGGTCTCACCTTTCTCATGGGAGGTGTTCCGTTCTTGATCTTCAGCAGCAGTTTCATGATCTTACGCTCCTTCTGTTCCTCTGGGCTCAGAGTGGACTCATCTACCTCAACCAGCAGTTTATCAAAGTACTGGATGTCGTCTGGTTTGAGGAAGGGCAGGTTCCCACTGGGCTGGTCGTTGATCTGCTTCATGGAGCGGTCCTCCTGCTGCATGTGGAAGCCCGTCATGCCCCCCATGGGGGTGGGTGTGGCAGACAGCTTCCGGGCCGGGGTACGGATGGGCACATAGCCTGCTGGTGGGGGAAGGACCTGTGGAGGGAGGTGGAAGATGAAACATCAGTACTGTTCACTTACTATACAGTTAACTTATTTTACAGTACGGTTTACTCTTTTTGTGTGTACAGGATTGAGGTCTTCTCAGACGCCTTGATGTCTTCAGTAAGAGACGCGCCGTTGTGGGGAACTGAACCCAGAGAGACAGAACGTGACACTGACCAGAGACAAACTGTCCTGTTCCAACTCATTATCATATCCCTGAAGACTATTCACTCATCTAATATAGATAGATATGATGTGATTTCTCCATTGTGCTGGTGAGTGCGAGAGAGTCTACTCTACCTTGTATCCCTCTGGGAACATGGCGTCCAGCTCATCGTCTGTGAGAGGTCGGTTTCTCTCATCGATCTCCCTCTCCCAACGCCACGCCTGCAGCTGCTCTGGGGTCATGCTCATCAGGTGACCTGACAGGATAGGAAACACAATGTAAAACACGCCTCAACCTAGTATCACGTCTTAGTGGGACATTCTACTACTTCTATTACTAGTAATTTATATCACTAATAAATGAACAACAAGTACCTAATAGCAAACATGATTTGCCAACGGTTATCAGTTTTAAATGATATTCTACCTCTAAATTGAAAATGGGTTGAAATGCAGGTTAGGTGATTGACAGTACCTGGAGAGGGAGTGGCCATATTCATGGCAGGGGTTCCAATGGGGGTCTTCCCAGGGGTCATCAGTGGAGTGGAAGAACCCATCTGGCTGGCAGGGGTCTCGTCCCAACGGGACTTCCTCTTACTGGCCCCGGGGGTAGGGGTCTCTCCCACAGACTCGTCTCCTCTGTCTGTACGGGGAGTCTCGGCCCAACCACTACCATGACCAGGGGTCTCCCTCTCAGTCTTGGGGGTCTCATCCCAACGGTTTTTGCGCACGCTGCCTGTGGCTCCCCCATGTCCGGGGGTGGTGTGTCCCGGTGTGTCCCCCCTGCCTGGGGTGGCTGCTCCGGCCGGGGTGTGGCTGGGGGTTGGGTCCCACATCCGGGAGCTGGGAGTGGCCCCTGGGGTCTCGCTGCCCTTATTCCTGCCAGGGGTCTCGTCCCAGCGGCTGTTGGAGGGGGTGTGGCCAGGGGTGTGTCCTGGGGTCTGCTGTGGAGAGCGCGAGAGAGAAAGAGTCAGGGGATAAAGGGATCAATGAATTCTTACAGACCAGAAATGAAGCCAGGTTGATGTCCTTAGTTCCACTAGAAGCATAAAAAATTTGATTCAAGTCAAGGCAAGACAGAAATAAACTGCCCCAAAAACCAACACTAGGTCCTATATAATTTGCTGATCAAACACTAGCTCGCACCAAGTCACAGTAAGGTACAAACTTGATTGATCTGATCAGCTAAGATAATATGTTTTACCTCAGCAGCCTGGTCAGCCTGGTCCCAGCTAGACATCTTCTTGGGTGTGCCGGTGTTGCTGGGGGTTCCTGATTGGTCCTGTTTCTCGGCCGTCTGGTCCCAGCGGCGTTTGCGCTTGGCGGCGGCAGCGGCAGCCTGGGAGGCAGCAGAGCCGTTGACAGCCTTCAGGTCTCCCGTCTTGGCCTTTTCTGCCATCTGCTGACGGATCTCTTTCTGCATAAAGGGAGAAGAGAGTGAGAACACGAACCAGAGACTAACCACAACAGGGAAAAGTTTCCTGTGAGGTTTGTAGGACAGAAGTCTATTGAAGGCAACAAAACCCCACACTGAACAGACCCACATAATGAAATATTCTCAAAAATTATAACCCTCTATGGATACACCACTAATAGACACATTACCTGAAGACAAAGTTATGCCCTTGAGCTAAACCACAAAGGAGGTATATCTGGTCTGTCTTACCTCCTCTTTGGTCAGGTGCTGCTCCTTCATGACATCCATGTACGACCTGGACTGCAGCTTTGGGTCCGGCGTTTTGCCCCCTGCGCGAGAGAGCACCAACAAGACACAGGGCAGCCGATTAGAACACGCCCCAGGACCCGGATTCATAAAACACAGCAAGTAAAACACAGCCAGCTCAGCTAGGCCCTCACTTCTTTAGAAACTTTTACTGTATTAGTTCCTTAAGCTGAATCACAACAAGACAACCCTAGATACACAACATACAGGCAGTCCTCTCTTGCTTGTGTTACATACAAACATAGCTGAATAAAAAACAACAGGCAGATACATTGAGAAAGAGCTGAGGTGGGGTTTTTTCTTTCTTTTAAGGAGATAACAGGCGAGGATAAAGCCATCACTGATGCAGGGGTCCTGGGCTGTGCTCTCCAGAATACGTACACTTTCAGTGCCAAGGGTCCTTCTGCAGTCAGACTTCAACCGGCAGAAAAGAAGCCTAGAAAATGTCTCTTTACCATTAGTAACACTTTGGAAAAGGGTTGGAACTCACACACATAAGCATACCACCTGTGATTTCTTTTTACGTCACTCAAAAGAAAATTCCTCCTGGGGCTCAAACCTTAAATAAATGAAAATATGTCAAATACCCTCTAGATTGTGAAGTATTGATTAATACAATTCAAATCTAAATTGTTCCCAAATCTAAGAATCTTCTTGTGAGATAAATGTGTAGCTACTTTATGTAACCCAGGGTAGGGAGAGCATCTATATGTAGTTACACGTTTACTTCAGGGGCCGTGAAGGCTAGGATTAGTTCCAGGGGGAGGGGGGGGGGGGGGGGGGGGGGACAGGCTGCCTGCTACTAAGCAGCTGGTAGTTTGACATCAGTCGATTGCTATTTCGACTTCGTAAACGTAGATCTTGGCTTCCTTTTTAGAACAATATATTTTCTTTAAATTCATTACGAATGACAAAATCAATCTAAAGCAAAAGACTACCATGAAATTGCTATGGTTTAAATGTAATGATATAAAGTCTAGGGTAGAAGACAAAATTAAAAAGGTTCTTATGGTAGAGGTTTATTGAGTAAGAGCTGCCCCCCACCCAGACAGACAACCAGCGGACCCTGACAAAACTGACAAGCGCACGCTTCTGTCTGTTCACCATAACCTACACAGGATGAGTTGCTGCACCCTTAAGAGAGTGCAGTACAGGACTGGCAAAGCAGTACTGCTGTAGGAGAGAAATTAAGGACAGTTAGTATGGGCCTGTGGAATTGCGGCACACAGATTTCTTGATATGTTTCTATTTTACAAAGATGTAAAATAGAAATATATTTACACAACATCTTTGTATATGACAGAGCTGTCTACATGCAGGCTTGATACAGGCCTACCCAGACTACATAGAGGCACTGAGGCCACTTCATCTCAGAAAAGAGACATGGGTGCTTCAGTCGCTACAAACAAATTGTTGCATTGTGTAGATAAATACCTTAATCCTATTCTAGAAGGTGTGTGCTTAGTTAATCAAATGCTCAATGGCTAGTCAAGCCATATTTTGAGAGACAGGCCCTCCTTGTTAACTGATAGCCTAAATGAACTGAATAGTCCTTGAGGAATGTGAATATAGCTAGTTGACGGCTCCTTGCCCCTGTGAGGGGTAAGGGGCAAGACAAGCCCATTGCCAAAGATTAAACCGCAATTGTAATTCACTCTATTAAATCACACACTTGGAGTCCAAGTTACGACGCCTGAACCGACTTGGACCAAAAGCCAATTAAATGTGTGTTGAAATCTGAGACCATAACTCAGTAATGTTGATGACACACATAATTTGTGACGTCCTGTCCTTTTCTAATGGAAGTTCCCCAACCCCTAGAAGTCTGACAAGCCAACAGTGGTGGTAACTGACCATAAGCCTGCACAATGATACTGTAGTGGAGTGAAGGAAGGGCCACTTGGAAGAAAAGGGGTGGTCTGATTGCATTGCTCCTTTTATGTGTTCTTGTTCTACACAGAAATACTTCAGATCTGTACCCAGGTGGTCTGCCATCTAGGGGCTTTCAGTGACTTGGAGCCAAGCTTCATACAGCCAGCACGTTTCTGGGGTGGTGTGTGTGTGGGGTCATTGTGTTCCCGCCTACTGGGCACAGTAGGGTGCGGCATATTGCACGAGCAGGTGAATTACCCCAAAGTTGACCATCAACCCCATATAGAAGTTTATTTTCTTTGCTACTCACATTACTTAATACCTTTCTTAAGAGTAAGACAGTTCTTTCCACCATCAGTACATGAGATAGCCACATGGGTATGTTAACCCTTCGAGACACACACAAGCTACCTGCCACCCATGTAGTGTTAGGTACGAAAGTCTAACCAAGACAACGGCAAACCACCTCTCCCTAAAACAAAATGGAACCCCTCACTGGCAGACATTTATTTTATACTACTTAAATCCTGTTTACAATTAGTCATTTTCCAAGAAGAAAAAAAACCTTGTATCTGCATCGCAGACCGTTTGCCTCAAAGCAAAGAGATTTTATTGAGAGAAAATGATGAGTGATAAAAGGCGCAGTGACAAGAGAACCAACCGCCCTCGGGCCAGGAAAGATTACCACGGGAAGGTCTTAGTCTGGGGAGCAAGCCGTTGCACAGTGCTCGAAGGGCTAAGCAACAAGAGGTGGGTTGAAACTCTTGAAAGGCAGCCATGGGATAAGGGAGAGAGGGTATAACATGAACAGGGGAGGACACCATGGAGGGAGGATGGAGGGGTGAAATTTACCGTCTGCAAAGGGGTCGAGTCGCTCCGGAGAGATGATCATCTGTCGTCGTCTGGCCTTGTACTCGTCCTCACGCTCTGCAATCTTGGCGGGCCTGTGCTCTGCGAACGGGTCGTACTGAGAGGAGAGAGAACACAGCATTTTACTATACATGTCATCATGGTAAACATACATTTAATGTGAGAACTAGCCATAATAAAATGTCTATGACAAGATAGTAGCAGGAAAATTAAGCAAATCCAAAACTTTTGCAATAAGGTTCAGTAATAGGTTCTCTGTCAGGTTTGAACTCAAAAGTAGAATTCTACACTTATTGCAAAAGCTGGAGAGGGAGATGGTGTTACTGGGGCTAACCTGTTCATCTGACTGTGGTATCGCATTGAGTATAGCCACCGGAGCATGATACCCCGGTTTCTTCTGTCCAAGTAGACTTGTTGAAGAGTCCTCCTCGTCATCCTGAAAATAAGAGAGAGAAGAGTCTGGTCAAGCCTAGCCACTTAAGGCAGACTCTCCCAGCTCGCAAACAAGACATAATGGAGTAGTCAACACCATTAAAAATATGACGCCTCACCCCTAGGAAGAGAAGGAGGATGTCAGTGTTGCAGACAACATAAAACACTTTTAATTTGACAATTTTTGGGATTTGACATGCAACACTTACATCCTCCTGTTCATTGGCAGCAATGGAGGTGACATATCCAGCAAAGCGGCTGTCACTGCCACCATAGATCTCCTGGTCGTAATATCCAGTTGAGTCCAGGCCCACACCCTGATCTGCTCCCTCCTCCACCAGGGCAGCCTTCATACCCTGGATCTCCAGGATCTGGGCCTCAATGTCTGGGGACAGGGGGGAAGAATAACACAACAGCCATTGACTTTCAGGGTGTTGAAAAATATGTACAAACGCATCACCTAAGATAAAGCATATTTCCAAATGAGAATGAACAAAAACTCAAACAGCATCAGCAAGTAGTGATAAGCGACATATTTCATTTATTTTTATTTTTTTTATCTACTGTTGTATTGTAATCAATTAGTGTGCTTGTATAGCACGCATTTGCTCTCATCTGTGCTCAAATCGATCGCTGTGTTGACAAAGTAAGCAGCATTTCCCAAATTCGGTTCTGGGGACCCCAAGGGGGGCACGTTTTTGCCCTAGGACTACACAGCCGATTAAAATAATCAAATCTTGATGATTATTTGATTTTGTGAATCAGATGTGTAGCGCTAGGGATAAAACCTTAACCTGCAACCCTTGCTTGGATTCCCCAGGACCGAGTTTGGAAAACGCTGACCTAGGGCCTGGTAAATTAGTTTCCATTTGAGCGCAATCAGACCGTACTGGTTGGACAAAGATTAGATTATCCAAATAACGTTGGCTATCATAGCTACTTAGCTACAAAATGTATTCATAATACGTGTAATCTGGAACACGTCAAACGTTATGATACTAGGATCAGTGCGGTGTCCGTCCGACATCATGCCATACTTCCAACGCCATTTTAGTTTCTACAACAACACTGACGCTGTTAAATAAATCTAGCCATATCTATACCATAGCAAGTTTCTTATAGCAACACCTACACAAATAGTATAATTGAGAGCATACTGATCAAGAGGAAATCATGGTTGTAGAAATGTTGTATTGTCTAGCTAGCCTAGCAGTTGGGGGGGGGGGGGGCATTAGCGATCTGTCCTCGTTGCGTTTAACGTTAGGTTGTCACGAATGAAAATATTGCTAAAACATGTAGCTAGCTTCTAAACAATGGATGCATATTGATCCTCTTTTTAATAGGAACCCGACGTACGTCAAGTTAAATTATAATACCAATTTACAACATTTTCTAAATAAATAGTCTTACCTTCGTGTGTTTTGGCGACTTTCGCCATTTTGGTGGTTCGGTAAGACTGAAACCGGAAGTCTGAACTAATTCATATCCGTTCAGCAAAAAATAGATAAGTCCTGGACAGTTTAGTCACAGATAGAACAATGAGAGTTGTAAAAATCTTTAGCTCAGTGGTCCTGGTCGAGAAAGGTCTTGATTGCTTATTAACGGTCAGGAAACCAGGATTGATCCAGTAATAAACTGGACAACCATTTTGGACCCCCTTGTGGCCCCCTTAAATGTGGAGTATGAAATCATTTTTACATAACTAATGTTTTGCTATTGTTATTTTTTTTACATCCGTTATTAGACAGAAAATGCAAAAAAATGTTTAAGGATTATGAACATGGTCTTTTTCCTGCTAATGCCTGCAATGCAGTGAAGAAAACGATATGACAACAATAACGTCTAATGTAACTGGCCCCTCTAACAGTACAACTGGCCCCAGCTTGGCCCCCCCAGTTGAAATCGTCTAGAACCGCCACTGCGTTAAACCTCTGCATTAATCCGGCCCTGGATGTAGTATTTCATTATGTATTTTGTTTTCTTAGGGAAATGAGCACAATGGGTAGGATTTAAACCTTCCTTGTCTCTGATCTACACTCCAGTCCATTTGGTGTCGGTAATGCACCTTAACGTTGGTTACTGTTCAGCCTGTACATTAATGATCTGCCTTCTGTCTGTACTGGGTCTGAAATTCAAATGTATGCAGATGATACAGTGATATATGTGCATGCATAGAGCAAACAACAAGCTGCACAAGACCTCACTACTGTAATGGTCCAGGTTACAAAGTGGCTCAGTGACTCGTGTTTGCATCTCAATGTGAAAAAAACTGTTTGCATGTTCTTCACAAAGAGGGCAACAGATGCTACTGAACCAGATGTCTATGTGTCAGGGGAGAAGCTCCAGGTGGTATCTGATTTGAAGTACCTTGGCATCATACTTGATTCCAACCTCACTTTTAAAAAGCATGTGAAAAAGGTCATTCAGATAACCGTATTCAACCTAGCTAATTTCTGATTTATACGAAATTGTTTGACAACAGAGGTAGCAAAACTGTACTTCAAATCTATGATACTCCCCCACTTAACATACTGCTTGACTAGTTGGGCCCAAGCTTGCTGTACAACATTAAAACCTATTCAGTCTGTCTACAAACAGGCTCTCAAAGTGCTTGATAGGAAGCCCAATAGCCATCATCACTGTTACATCCTCAGAAAGCATGAGCTCCTGAGTTGGGAAAATCTTGTGCAATACACCGATGCATGTCTTGTATTCAAGATCCTAAATGGCCTGGCACCCCCTCCACTCAGTATTTTTGTTAAACAGAAAACCCAAACATATGGCAGCAGATCCACAAGGTCTGCCATGAGAGGTGACTGTATAGGAAAAGCACCTTTAGTAAATCCGCTTTCTCTGTGAGAGCTTCCCATGTCTGGAATACACTACCACCAGAGACACATAACTGCACCACCTATCACACTTTCGCAAAATGTATGAATACATGGCTAAAGGTCAATCAGATTTGTGATCATAATCCCTAGCTGTATATTACCCCTTTCCATGTTTGTTTTCTGTAGCTTGTGAGGTGTGGAAACACTTTGTTGCTTTTATGAATGTTGTCTTTCTGTTTTTTTGTTCTATGTTGCTCTGTCTGTATGCTACGTCTTGCTTGTCCTATGTTGCTCTGCCTGTATGCTATGTCTTGCTTGTCCTATGTTGCTCTGCGTGTGCTCACTGCTCAATGATTGTCTATATTGTAATTATTTTTAATAACCTGCCCAGGGACTGCGGTTGAAAATTAGCCGGCTGGCTAAAACCGGCACTTTTTTCTGAAACGTTCATTAATGTGCACTGTCCCTGTAAAAATAAAATAAACTCAATAAACTCAACAAGGAGGTATTTGGACATAAAGATGAACTTTATCGAACAAATCAAAAATGTATTGTGGAACTGGGATTCCTGGGAGTGCATTCTGATGAAGATAATCAAAGATAAGTGAATATTTATAATGCTATTTCTGACTTCTGTTGACTACACAACATGGCGGATACCTGTTTGGGTTGTTTTGGTCTCTGAGCACCACACTCAGATTATTGCATGGTTTGTTTTTCCCGTTAAGTTTTTTTGAAATCTGACACAGCGGTTGCATTAAGGAGAAGTGTATCTAAAGTTCCATGTAAAAGACTTGTATTTTTATCAACATTTATGATGAGTATTTCTGTAAATTGTGTGGCTCTCTGCAAAATCACCGGATGTTTTTAGAACTACTGAACATAACGCGCCAATGTATACTGAGATTTATTTATATAAATATGAACTTTATCGAACAAAACATACATGTATTGTGTAACATGAAGTCCTATGAGTGTCATCTGATGAAGATCATCAAAGGTTAGTGATTAATTCTATCTCTATTTCTGATTTTTGTGACTCCTCTCTTTGGCTGGAAAAATAGCTGTGTTTTTCTGTGACTTGGCTCTGACCTAACAATCATTTGTGCTTTCGCCGTAAAGCCTATTTGAAATCGGACACTGTGGTGGGATTAACAAGAAGGGTATTTTTAAAATGGTGTGAAATACTTGTATGTTTGAGGAATTTTAATTATGAGATTTCTGATTGTTTGAATTTGGCGCCCTGCACTTTCACTGGCTGTTGTCATATCGATCCCGTTAGCGGGATCTCAGCCCAAAGAGGTTTAAGCAAGTCAGCCATATCAGCTTTCCTGCCTCATGTAAATGAGGCAGGAAATGAGGTCGAATTAACTGTTTCGCTGCCAGACAAGGCTCTGCTGATAGCCAGATGTAGCAGTAGTAAGGATTCACTCCATAGTGCGAGTGACTTTGCTGATATGCAACTAAAACATTATTTTTTTTTTTGTCCCTCTAAGATTTACATGCTAAAATCAACACTGCATTTGTTTACTGGACAAAATGCTCACTTTAAATCAATGTATTATTATCATGAATCATCAATCTTCATATTACTTTGGCTTTGGACTTCCAACAACATGCGGGAGCCGGGAGGAAATAGCGTACAATAGCCCGGCTCCCTAAAAGACAACATATGTTTGACCCAAAATGTGGTCTAGGGTGCCTAATGGATGGTGTGGCACAATTGCGGTGCCTCTGGAGGCATGCAGAAGCCAAATTGAGCTCCATAACACATTCCCGTGCACCTCTCCAATTGTTTAACAATGTGGAGGGCTCTGTATAACTCTGCATTGACATGATTGGTTGACGGTAGGTGAGGGTGGAAGTCATGTATAAATGCAAACTCACTTTCTTCACAACAGCTCCACGAAGAGCAAGAAGTATGAATGCCCTGACTTCTGCAGAGGCCATATCACCGTAAATGCTGCATGGCCAATGGAGTAGTCGGCCTGACCATACAAGGCCTGCATTGGATGCACTCATAAATGTGCTGCAACTCACAATATTTCAGAGATATCAAGTTATGATGGTGCTTGCATTTCATCAAGTACTCACAGTCAAAACAATAATAATGCGCGACTCTGGTTATTTTCCTGAGTTTGGTCTGGACTGTGTTCTTACCAGCAGCAAACACACCACTACAAATTTGAACCTGACCGATACCACCCTTTTTGAGCAAACCGCTGTGCGTTTAGTAAGCTCCTGAGTGCGGATAGAATGTTCACATTAGTCCAAACTAAGGGGGTAAAAGCACCAGTTTGGAAAAATCGCACCAAACCATTTCATTGTGAAAGCTCCCTTATAAGTAGTTTTCACATAGCCTACAAAATGTTTGTCCAAACTCCCTCAAAATAACATGCAGTGGGAGAACATTTATTTTGATTGCCGATTTTCTGATTTGATCTGAGTGCCATTAGGTGATAAGGGAATTATATGCTTAATGGTAATGATTAAAGTATTCCACCCTGAAACCATATAATTGTATGACATTTATTAGAATCATAAAACTATAATCTGATGATGTGTGTAGTTTTAGTCAGAATTAGAACAAGGACCTTTTGTTCCTTTTTAGTATGTAAGCAGGGTGCAAGTGTGAAACAAATGATAAGAGGAGCTATCGACAGACAAGTTGTACTACTGTGTTCCTTAAAGGACATTCTGTCTCCACCCGTGGAGTGGAGAACCTGTTAGGCTTGCAGAAGATTATGAAATATGTTGCAGATTAAAGAAACAATGTATCTGTGTAGTGGAAAAACACAGACTGTCTGAGCAAGACGTAGCTTAAGATTTGAACTTGTTTGTGTGTGTTATAAAGACTGGGTTTGCATTTATGATTTTAGAGTGCTCTGTGAATAAACATTCTGACTATTGTAAGCTGGGACACTTGTCTGTTTCATTCAACCAGAATCTTACAAACTCTGGGTAGCAGACTGAGTAGTTTAATTGAAGTTCAATTTAAGAACATTGAGAACAAAATTCTCATAACACTAGGTAGCCTGATTTCAGATGTGTCCATGTAAACAGGATAATCTTGCAAAACATGTAAACGTTTTAATCGAAATGTTATATACATTTGACTACCCACAACATTTGCATTGTGTGCATGTAACCATACTCCTGATGCTCTCCTCCAACATTTATCAGTTTCTGGGTCACAGAAGATAGGGGACTTTTGCCGTAATGAGAATCTCCCCACGTGTTCAGTGTCTGTGATGGCATGTGGCAGCCTAAGTTCCTTCTTTTTTCCATGTTGTGCATACCTGAGTACACTCTAAAAAAAATAGGGGTTCAACAAGGGTTCATCTAAGATCCTCAAAGTTCTTCGAAGAACCTTAGGGTTATTGGCACTGAAAATGGCCCTTTCAAGATCCACTCAGGAGGTGGGGTTCATCAAGGAATGGTGTGGGTTGTCGCAGAAACCTAACTGCTCAACTGAAACATTTGGATTTGAATTTGAAAGGACAGCAGGTGCAGGCACTTAACTGAAAAATTGTAAGATCTCCTCAATTTAAGGTAAGGTTTGTCCCTTGTATGATCTAAATGTATATTGTTTTGCGATGACACCATCTATCTTTTCATATTTGTGAAAATATTTATAAAACAGAAAATTGACACAATTTAATGGATATCAATCAACAAAGAGGTAAGAATATGTAGGCTATAAGAATACGTTGAAAGCTAGCTGTATTGGGTGCAGATGACTGTGGATGCAGATGACTTCAGATCACATGTACCACAGGATCACTCCTCCCGTATTTCTCCTGTCTTATCTGGTGTCCTGTGTGAATTTAAGTATGCTCTCTCTAATTCTCTCTCTCTCTTTCTCTCAGGGGTCCTGAACTGAAGGACCATGCCTCAGGACTACCTGGCCTGATGACTCCTTGCTGGCCCCAGTCCACCTGGTCCTGCTGCTGCTCCAGTTTAATCTGTTCTGTCTGCGGCTATAGAACCCTGACCTGTTCACCGGACATGCTACCTTGTCCCAGACCTGCTGTTTTCAACTCTCTAGAGACAGCAGGTGCAGTAGAAATACTCTGAATGATCAGCTGTGAAAAGCCAACAGACATTTACTCCTGAAGGTGCTGACCTGTTGCGCCCTCTACAACCACTCTGATTATTATTATCTGACCCTGCTGGTCATCTTTGAACATTTGAACATCTTGGCCTCTTCCGGCACAGCCAGAAGAGGACTGGCCACCCCTCATAGCCTGGTTCCTCTCTAGGTTTCTTCCTAGGTTCTGTTTTTTCTAGGGAGTTTTTCCTATCCACCGTGCTTCTACACCTGCATTGTTTGCTGTTTGGGGTTTTAGGCTGGGTTTCTGTACAGAACTTTGACATCGGCTGATGTAAGAAGGGCTTTATAAATACATTTGATTGATCACTTAAATAACCGAACTGACCTCAAAAACACTAATCACTCAGCGCTAATAACTAAACACATGCCAGGCTGGGAGTAGCACAGGGTCAAGGGCACATTAGTAGGTAGCACCTGAGATATTGATGCCAACTACCCTGGCATACTTTGGGTAGCTAAAGTTGCTGTGTCCCATTCAGTTGTAAAGTAATCATCTGCCATAGCCTGTATCTGCATATCACTACTCAGTCATGGTATAGAATTTTAAGAACCATGGGAAGGAAATGGCAGCTGGGTTGATAATATATCAGGCATATACAGTATATTGACAGGTTTGACACTCACACAAACTCGGACTACTGACAAGAGCCCTGCTTACATTGTGTCCTTTAAACAAATTTAGCTCATAACCTTTCAGAGCCAAGGATGCACTGTAGGTCGACCAAGTATATGCAACTCAATCCCACATCTCGTGACATTTCTGCGCACGCACCCCCATCATTACGCAAAAACATACGTCAACAGTTTAAGTGTGTGACGGCTATCTCATTTGACCAATGAAAATTAGTAAGAGTTAACTATTGTCCAATCATAGTGCCCGTTTACAGAAGGCGCGTCCCCGAGAGAGGCTGGCAATTCTGGTGACGTAGCTTTCATGCCTTGCAGCTGAGAAGCAGAGAAGAGATCATCGCAGTGATTATGGCGAGAGGGAGCCGGGGACTGAGGAAAGCGGTAGAATGTATAAAACAATTGCCGGTTACAGCCAGCCGAGAAACACCTACAAGGAATGGATTGAGGTAACTGTTGTTCAAGTTTAATGTACAATTGTAAAACATGAACGTTTAAGTTTGCATTAGCATAGCTACACTTAAGCTAGTAGTTTTTCTCGATGCGTTCTAACTACTATAACTTGTTTGATTTTTCTCAGTTGCTTTGTCAATCCGGACAATCTGCCGGTAAAACCTTTTCCTGTCTAGTTAGGTTAGCAGTCTACTAAAGTTAGCTGTTAACTACCTAAGTTATCAGACTGTCGCTAAAAGTACATGTTTAGTTGGCTAACTGTTTTGTCAGCTAGGTAGGCCTGTTGGATTGCTTAACAAGCTAACGACAGCTAGCTAGGCTAGTTAACTAAAATTGTAATGACTCAATCATGTCTTTTCCCCACCTGAATGTGACCGACAGGTGTTCGTTCTTGAAGGCAGTGGAGGTTTACTACAGTTTGTACAAGTTGTTATGACTGTTATGGAATGTTGGCTTTTGAAAGGGTAGATGGCTACTGTAGTGTGTTACTACCTCAGTTGTATCAGTCAATGGCTGTCTGGCTGAAATAGTTAACATGCCAAAGACATCTGTCAAGACATTCATCCAGTTAGCAAACTGTAACTAAGTGACTGAAGTTATTAGAGAAGTCTGGACAACTTTTTCCATGTCTCCAACTACCTGTGTTACGCAATCAGTCTTTGCACATTTGTCTGGGTCTTAAAGGGTCACCGGGTGTCTTTGCTTGCTTGGCTCTCACTAACGTTGGCTGACTACACTCAGATCTGGGGTGAAGGAAGTTTCTAATGAACTCAGACTGAGTTGAGCAGTGTCCAGGCGTTGTGGAATTCAGCTCCAACTACATCGATTCGTCCAAGGTCAATACTTGAAAGTTATTAAACTTCTCGTACCTATGTTTGTCCTCTGTAGTTTGCGGAAATCTGTATATAAACAAACCATTTAAAAAAATGTATATCAAATACCCCCCCCCCATGTTCTGAGTGTAGTTACTTTATAATTCAATTGGGGCCTAGCAAGATGCTTGTTTGGCTTGCACTGTTATTGTACCATAGGGCAGGCTACAATATACAGTGTAGGCTACATGTGAACGCAGAGTTTGTAAAACATGCCCCGTGATTGATACAAATCATCATGATCTCATTCTGCCAGGTATGCCTACTTTGCAGTCAAGCTTTAATTGGGAAGATTTTTTGTGGGAAAACTTTTAGAAATTCATTCGATTGGCGCATGATGACCAAGGGTGACCAAGGGTGAAAGTCAGTGGTGTGTTTTCATGGATGCTGAGAAATTTGCCAAGGAAAAAATGCTATATGTATATTTTTTTGTCTCTGTTTCATATGTTCAGCCACTTGCGGGAAATGTATCTCACTTGGGAAAGCGTTTGCAAAAATGAAACAGCGCCCCTCTCTCTCAGTATGTGTAGGGTATCTATCTGATGCTGTCTGGCCAAAAAGAGTGACGTTGTTGATGCCCATAGCATTGAATGCCAAGGAAGCCAGTGAGCATTTGGCCTCCCTTAATAAACATGAAAGAGAAATCTGCACACTGCTCTTGCTAGTATCACTGTTCTTTAAGCTTTACATATCGGCTACTCCAGCCATAAATTCATACATTGTGCACCTGGCCTGAGAGGATGGAAGTTAAACATGTATCTAGATGTAGTATGCTAATGTTAACTAGCTGGATTGGCGCATGTTGCCCATGAAAGGAAGTTAGGCTAGCAAGCAAGCATTTTAGCCAGGTAGCCAAGAACAACAAACTAAAAGCGTTTACTGTGTGAACGTCCGACTGTTTAGGCAACATGAAAGAGGATGGCATCAGCATTTCTCTACAAGTTGGGTGGGTCAATGTGTTTCTTCTACATTCGCATGCACACAATCACTACCATGGACAGGAACATAATATTTGGCTTGCATTGATTGGACTAAATCGTTTTTGCTATCTTTTAGTTGTCACTATTAGACTAAGCATAGGTGATTTAGATGTTGAAATGGTGCTGTAATAGTGGAGGCAGCTCCTGTTTTCTTTGCTACTTGCGGTAACTCTGGTTCTAAGAAATCAATAGTTTAGTAGTCCGAAATGTCGGAAACATTACCTTGCTTGACAATGCTGTAGATCATGTGACTGTTTGTTACATCACTGGACCGATGTTGCTCTTTTTTTAATGAAAAAAAACGTGGTAAAATAAAATTGTCTTGGCCATAGGCCTATAGATCTCTATCACGGTGCATTCGTAAAGTTTTCAGACCCCTTGACTTTTCCCACATTTACAGCTTTATTCTAAAATGTAAATAAAATTTGAAAAAAGTTTACTCAATCTACGCACACTACCCCATAATGACAAAGCCAATCCACTTATCCTACCTCAATTGCACATGCTGTATATAGATTTTTCTACTGTATTATTGATTGTATGTTTGTTTATTCCATGTGTAACTCTGTGTTATGTGTCGAACTGCTTTGCTTTATCTTGGCCAGGTCGCAGTTGCAAATGAGAACTTGTTCTCAACTAGCTTACCTGGTTAAATAAGTTAAGAGCAAAAATAAGGTTTTTATAAATTTAACTAAAACGATCACATTTGCGTAAGTATTCAAACCCTTTACTTAGTACTTTGTTGAAGCACCATTCATCTTTCCCCCGATCCTGACTAGTCTAGCGGTCCTTGCCGCTGGAAAAACATCCCCCACCGCATGATGCTGCCACCACCATGCTTCACCGTAGGGATGGTGCCAGGTTTCCTCCAGATGTGACACATGGCATTCAGGCCAAATAGTTCAATCTTGGTTTCATCAGACCAGAGAATCTTGTTTCTCATGGTTAGAGTCCTTTAGGTGCCTTTAGGGAAACTCCAAGCGGGCTGTCATGTCCTTTTTACTGAGGTGCTTACATCTGGCCACTCTACCATAAAGGCCTGATTGGTGGAGTGCTGCAAAGATGGTAGTCCTTCTGGAAGGTTCTCCCTTCTCCACAGAGGAGCTCTGGAGTGTTGTCAGTGACCATCAGGTTCTTGGTCACTTCTTTGACCAAGGCCCTTCTCCCCCGATTTGCTCCATTTGGCTGGGCGGTCAGCTCTAGGAAGTGTCTTGGTGGTTCCAAACTTCTTCCATTTAAGAATGATGTAGGCCACTATATTTTTGGGGACCTACAATTCTGCAGACTTTTTTTGTACCCTTCCCCAGATCTGTGCCTCGACACAATCCTGTCTCGTAGCTCTACGGACAATTCCTTCGACCTCATGGCTTGGCTTTTGCTCTGACATGCACTGTCAACTGTGGGACCTTTATGTAGACAGGTGGGTCCCATTCCAAATCATATCCAATCAATTGAATTTACCACAGGTGGACTCCATTCAAGTTGTAGAAACATGTCAAGGATGATCAATGGAAACAGGATACACCTGAGCTCAATTTCGAGTCTCATAGCAAAGGGTCTGAATACGTATGTAAATAAGGTATTTCTTTAAAAAAAATACAATACATTTGCAATAATGTCTAAATCTGTTTTTGCTTTGTCATGGGATATTGTGTGTAGATTGAGGAAACATTTTAATTGCACCACTTTTAGAATAAGGCTGTAGCTTAACTATATGGTAGTATTCAATCTGAGGTTTGTCAATAAATGCAAACCGATATTTAGCTAGGTAGCTAACTAGCCAACATTATGTAGGTACTGTTAGCTTGCTTGTACAAAGTCCGGCAGCTAGTCTCTGTAGCTAGTTAACACCAGTCTGTTGACAGCCTAGCTAGCTAACAAACAGACCAAGGAAGCTTGGCCAGAAAATGTTTTTTTTTTATTAGCGAGGTAGCTTGCTAGCTAACAAAATGTTATACCAGTTATATGAGAGCTAACGTTGGTTAGATAGCAAACCAACAAGCAAGGAAAGTTAGCTAGCTATATTTTTCCAAGTAACGTTTTTCACAAGGCTGAAGTCGTGTAAACTGCTGATCTACATACTTGCGTGTAATCTGAGCACAAACAAATATTTACAAATAAACTAGTGAATGTCCTTGGCTGCTATGACAGCTAGCTAAAAGTTAATTGGCTAAGTAATCTTAGCTAACATTACAGTCTTATGTTGGCTAACGTGTATTGCCAGTTCATGCACCACAATAGCTTTCTTTCCCAAAGTTTGATGGTTATAAGCTTTAACTGCCACGCTACTCACATTTAATTTGCATTGCACAGACCAAGCTACAGTAAAATTAGGGAGCCAGATTTGAGACAGGACGAAACTGCACTTAGTTACGCTACTTTTCCTCAGAACAACCAAGACCACACAAATCATAGCTGAGGGGGGAAAACATTTTTTGTTAAGAAGAGTAAGCTAGTTATGAACCACACAGGAAATGGTTGACCCGCAAATGCACATGTATACAGAACCTCAGTTGTGCATGCTGGCGAGCATCAATTTACCAGACTCGACTGACAGCATTGCTGTTTCAAACGTGTAGAATGAATTTCAGCTCCGCCATAAACTGTCTTGTTATTCTTAACCAAATTTGTGCTGACTGATTAACTGTGTCAAGTCTTCACGCAAGATCTTATATCGCTATGCACAAGTAAAATGTAGTCGGGCTGCACGAGGGTGAAACATAAATCACTGCATGCGCAACATGCTGTATTGCAGTCTGGTCTCATAGGTCTAGTCTAACATAGTCAATTTAAATCTGTGATATTAAAACGTGTTTGGTATGATTACATAAGACCGACGGTTACTTAAGGCAAAAAAAGAGGGTGGTTGGTTGGGGTGGAAGGATGGGTGTATAACACATGTCTAGCAATCTGAAGGTTGAGTGTTCTAATCTCATCATGGACTACTTTCACATGTTTAGCGAATTACCAACGTTGCAACTATGTGCTACTTTGCAACACTTAGCATGTTAGCTAACCTGAACCCTAACCTCTACCCTTTAGCATAACTCTTAACACTAACCTTAACTGTTATCCCTAGCCTAGTTAACTTTAGCAACAACAACAAAATAAAATTCGTAACATATCATATTGGAAATGTGTAACCTATTGCTATGATTTGCAATGTATCTTATGAATTGCAAAATGGATTATGGACATCCACAAATGTAATGCATACCATAGAATAATACGAAATGCAATGATCAGGTTGCAGACCCCGAGCAAGCAGCGTGCAGTCAAAAAAGGAAATGCTGGTTAACTACTTGATTTAAATGGGTCTGTTTTTCAGCTGTTTTAGACTTACAGTAAGCAAGACATTTTAAATAGTCAATCTTTTAAGAATAGGATTCGTAGTGTAATGGTTAGAGTTCCCGCCTGTGGATCAGAATATTGCTGTTTTACCTATTTGACGTAAAGTCCCCTGTTTGGTGGGCCTGCGCGGTTCTGGTACAAGTTCCGACCAACATTTTCAATTCTAAATCAATCTGTGGATACCGTACTCTCCTTCTCCTTGGCTTTTTAATCCACTTGTGCTGACCAATAGTGCCAACTAACAACTCTGCCATATGTTGGATATTTTTCTACTCTGCTGTGCACACCAGCTAGCCACAATAGTGGAATTTGGAAGCACCTCTAAGTATATGAATTTGGTTGTTTTGTTAAGGTTTGAATCCTAAACAACCTGCCTACACATAGTTTGAAGTACAATACCAAACATAGCTACTGTAGTAGGTCATAGCTGTGTTTTGGAAAACCTTGGTAGAGCATGGGTGGAATAGGCATTGTGGTGCTCATGAATTTCCATCATTTTTTGGCTTCAGACAAATGCTTAATCTCACTTAAACAGTTTTCGTTTTTAATAGGTTCATATAATCGAGTTAGAGTAAATTCCTACTTGGCTATGCACTTAACCTATGAAGGGAATTCTACATTTAATCCCACCCACATGTGAAAATGTATATCCAAAAATGATACACGTTATTTTTTTCAAAAACACTAATGGATTCACAAACGAATAAACATGCCGTTTTCATGTTCCCGATAGCTCCATTTTAACTCGGGAAAACAAACGATCAAAACGTACACAGACTGAAATCTTACCACAAATCTTGACATAAAATTGTCTGTGACAGGCTAATTATCTTGACTGCTGTGACATGAACACACACGTTCTGTAAATTCTCCAGATCAACATTAATTCCTGGTGTGCAGTATCACACCAGCTCTTTATCACTTGACTGTCATTTAAAAAAAACATATTTAAAAACTGCCTGTTCAGGGGCAGAATGACAGATTTGTACCCTGTCAGCTCAGGAATTTGAAATTGCAACCTTTCGGTTACTAGTCCAACACTCTAACCACTAGGCTACCCTGCCACCCCAAAAAATCCTTTCCTGAATTAGCTGTTGCGTGATAATTTTCCAACATAACCAATCAGCTAAACACCAAATGCGCATCAATTATTATGCATAATTATTGAAGAACCCTGGTAATGACAGTATCAATCTTTTTTTTTGGGGGGGGGGAGGGTGGGTTGAATCCTCTTGATAAGGTTACTGTTAGAAACATTCGAATTAGCAATCCATGCATTACTTTGGATGCATGTGCCCATAAATTATTTTCACACCGTAACATGAGATATTCCGAGCTCTCCATACAAAGTGTCCAATATCCAGGCATGTTACAGGATCAAGTTCAATATGTACACTGCTCAAAACAATAAAGGGAACACTAAAATAACACATCCTAGATCTGAATGAATGAAATATTCTTAAATTTTTCTTTACATAGTTGAATGTGCTGACAACAATCACACACAAATTATCAATGGAAATCAAATTTATAAACGCATGGAGGTCTGGATTTGGAGTCACACTCAAAATTAAAGTGGAAAACCACACTACAGGCTGATCCAACTTTGATGTAATGTCCTTAAAACAAGTCAAAATGAGGCTCAGTAGTGTGTGGGGCCTCCACGTGCCTGTATGACCTCCCTAAAACAGCTGGGTATGCTCCTGATGAGGTGGCGGATGGTCTCCTGAGGGATCTCCTCCCAGACCTGGACTAAAGCATCCGCCAACTCCTGGACAGTCTGTGGTACAACCTGGCGTTGCTGGATGGAGCGAGACATGATGTGCTCAATTGGATTCAGGTCTGGGGGACGAGCGGGCCAGTCCATAGCATCAATGCCTTCCTCTTGCAGGAACTGCTGACACACTCCAGCCACATAAGGTCTAGCATTGTCTTGCATTAGGAGGAACCCAGGGCCAACCGCACCAGCATATAGTCTCACAAGGGGTCTGAGGATCTCATCCCGGTACCTAATGGCAGTCAGGCTACATCTGGCGAGCACATGGAGGGCTGTGCGGCCACCCCACACAATGACTGACCCACCGCCAAACCGGTCATGCTGGAGGATGTTGCAGGCAGCAGAACGTTCTCCACGGCGTCTCGTCTGTCACAAGCTCAGTGAGTTTGAGTTAATTTTTTATTTTTACAGGGACAGTGCACATTAATCAACGTTTCGGTTAAAGTGCCGGTTTTAGCCAGCCGGCTAATTTTCAACCGCAGTCCCTGGGCAGGTTATTAAAAACAATAGCAACAGTGTGCTATTCACAGTGTGAACCTGCTTTCATCTGTGAAGAGCACAGGGCGCCAGTGGCGAATTTGCCAATCTTGGTGTTCTCTGGCAAATGCCAAACGTCCTGCACGGTGTTGGTCTGTAAGCACAACCCCCACCTGTGGACGTCGGGAGTCTGTTTCTGACCATTTGAGCAGACATGCACATTTGTGGCCTGCTGGAGGTAATTTTGCAGGGAGACGTGGAGTGCTCCTCCTTGCACAAAGGCAGAGGTAGTGGTCCTGCTGCTGGGTTATTGCCCTCCTATCGCCTCCTCCACGTCTCCTGATGTACTGGCCTGTCTCCTGGTAGCGCCTCTATGCTCTGGACACTACGCTGACAGACACAGCAAACCTTCTTGCCTCAGCTCGCATTTTTAAAATTTTATTTATTTTTATTTATTTAACCAGGCAGTTAAGAACAAATTCTTATTTTCAATGACTGCCTAGGAACAGTGTGTTAACTGCCTGTTCAGTGGCAGAACGACAGATTTGTACCTTGTCAGCTCGGGGGTTTGAACTTGCAACCTTCCGGTTACTACTCCAACGCTCTAACCACTAGGCTACCCTGCCGCCCCATTGATGTGCCATCCTGAATGAGCTGCACTACCTGAGCCACTTGTGTGGGTTGTAGACTCCGTCTCATGCTACCACTAGAGTGAAAACACCTCCAGCATTCAAAAGTGACCAAAGCATCAGCCAGGAAGCATAGGAACTGAGAAGTGGTCTGTGGTCCCCATCTGCAGAACCACTCCTTTATTGGGGGTGTCTTGCTAATTGCCTATAATTTCCACTTGTTGTCTATTCCATTTGCACAACAGCATGTGACATTTATTGTCAATTAGTGTTGCTTCCTAAGTGGACAGTTTGATTTCACAGAAGTGTGATTGACTTGGAGTTACAATGTGTTGTTTAAGTGTTCCCTTTATTTTTTTGAGCAGTATATTTCATTTTCTTAGTATGTTATATAATGTGAAACAGCAGTGTCAGAAATGTAGTTTTGTCACAATTACATTTTTTTTCTACTTTAATACCCCTTTTTCTCCCCAATTTCGTGATATCCAATTGGTAGTTAGTCTTTTCCCATTGCTGCAACTCCCGTACGGGCTCGGGAGAGGCGAAGGTCGAGAGCCATGCGTCCTCCGAAACAACCCAGCCAAGCTGCACTGCTTTTTGACACACTACTCGCTTGACCCGGAAGCCAGCCGCACCAATGTGTCGGAGGAAACACCGTACAACTGGCAACCAACGTCAGCGTGCATGCGCCCGGACTGCCACAAGTAGTTGCTAGAGTGCGATGGGAGAAGGACGTCCCAGACGACGCTGGGCCAATTGTGCACTGGCTCATGGGTCTCCCGGCTGTGACACAGTATGTAGTGACATCTCTAGCAGTGCCTTAGACCGCTGTGCCACTCTGGAGGCCTGTCACATGATTTTTGCCTTTTTGCCAAATCTATAAAGACTTCAAGCATGAGAAAGGGTTTAAACAACATTAGGTTTTGATTCAACTCGTGAGTTATATTGAATGTATGAATGTTCCCCAGTTATGTCTTAATGTATCATGTGGAGAAAAAAAAAGGCAAATTATGATTGACTTTGTAACAGCTCCAAACAGAAAATGCTCACTGGTACCCTAGTTTATAGAAAGATCCATGTGTATTGGTGTCTCTGAAATTAAACCACTGTTTGAATAGTCCTAATTGTGCGTTGATAGGTTCCCTGTTGCACACCAGCTCTGACAGAGATTCCCTCGGTCAAAGATTTTTCAACCACATTAGTATGGAGTGAGCAAGCAGGCTATGTGTGTCATTGGGGCAGTTGCAGGTGTGCTCACCAACCATAATTCGTTATTCTCACTCACTGACCCAGAACTGAGAATGTGACAGACCTGGAGTACCCGGTCTGTCTTTCTGTTTCGAGCCCCTTTCATTAGGCTAGTCACATAGCATGCTTTCTAATGTCAGCAATGTTGTATTGGAAAAGTCCAAGGGCAAAGGATAGGGACTTGATGTTGTCATGAACAGAGTTTTCTAATTAAACAATGTGATGAAGCGCAAGACATGCTGCCAATTTCACTTGTCAAAGCTACCCCATTGGAATGCCAGTTGTTGGAACTGCATGTGTAGGATGCAGCTTCCCAGGCCAGAAGATTGTGTTCTAGTTTAACAGTGCAGAATTCCTCATGCATTGGAACCCTGGAAGGTAGTTTGTTTTTGGAGAAGCATAGAGCTCACTCTGATATTTACTGTTTGGTGTATACATGAGTCAACATGAGCTTGGAGACCTTTTGAGGTTCTAATGAACCATTGGCCACTTACATTATTGACCACTTGCGTCGTACATTGATCTTGGCATTGATTCAGCTTTGATCTAACTTTTGAAAGAGCACCCTGCAGGCTCCGACACCCAGCAGCAGTAAAGGGAGCAGCGCAGCGTAAAGTAGGGAATCCTGTACATGCGCAGAAGGTTCGGTCCTTCAGCTATCGGGAAGGACGTCCAGAGAATTTGGCCACACAAATGGATGTGACGATTTGTGTGTGTGGCAAATAATAGGCCCTTGTGTTTTGCTTTGACTCACACTTCTCGCTCCTTGTTTTGGAACAGATATCTCTCCTCATGTAGGATCCTAATGACGAGGATGCCTCCCCTTCTGGGGACCAGGCCCAGAGTCATCGTGGCCCCCAGCCGCTCCTTCTTCAACCTGGCTGACGCCTTCAACAAGAGGAAGGAGTACTCTGAGAGACGCATCATGGGGTCAGTCACGGTGCCTCATTTGAAATCCGACCGGCCTGGGTTCAAATACTATTTTGAAGTCTTTCAAATCATTTGAGCATCTGCTCTAGCCTGACTGGAGTGCCAGGTGCTCATGGTTTGCACTTTTCTATTTGTTCCATTGCAACAGGCAAGTTTTTAATGAAGCACAAAGTATTTTAAATGATTTCAAATAGTATTTGAATCCTCCTAGAAATGTATAAATACTCTGGTTTCTCTATGTATGTCTGACCTGCTCCTGCCAATGACGCTGTTGTGTATCCAGTGAAGGTCATAATCACTAGGAAATTGTAACTTATTAATAGCGACACTGTGTCCCGGACTTGTTGCCAGGCTGTTATGTAAATGCAGGGACAGCAGTGGTTGCAATGGTCTAACTCGCTGAGTTAGTCACCGGGCCAGTTAAGAAATGGGCACAGAGACTATTAGGTTATATGGGACTCTTTCAACCTCGCCTTCTCCTTGACAATCGGTCTGTTGACTGGTCACAGCTTGAGGAATAATCAGCAGGTAACTTGTGTGTTAAGTATTTCCAGTCACTTACTGAGACTGGTATTCAAATTCCAGTTTTAATCAGAGGTGAATCTCAAACGTTCTTGAGGAGGAACCTCCACTCTTCTCTGTGCCTCGAAGGAGATACGGAGGAAATACTTCTAAGATTCACCCATGAAATGAGATGTTGACCCGCGCTGCCTCTCTCTCAGGTACTCTATGTTGGAGATGTATGAAGTGGTAGCTGGGGTGGAGAACTACCTTCACTTCGTTCCCTGGTGTAAGAAGTCTGACGTGGTGTTCCGGCGCTCGGGGTTCTGCAAGGCCAAACTGACTGTTGGCTTCCCCCCCGTAGTGGAGAACTACACCTCGCTGGTCACCACAGTGCGCCCCCACCTGGTCAAGGTAAGGCACTGTAGCAGTCGCTGCTATCTCCCACCACTACTGTATCTGCAGTGAAGGTAGTCGGCTAATATAAGATGAGCAGCTGTGATATAGATGGACACTGGGTGTGCTGCAGCTTGTCTTAGTTGTGGTTGTGTATGAAGTGTCTCCGGAACCACATAAATATTATGTAGCAGTCCCATGAGATTCTTGGTATGCCTGTAATAAAGACAACCTGGAACTCAGCCACTGTGGTTATATCATCAGCGTCAGTCTGACTGGCTGTTTTGACCCCCAGGCTGCCTGTTCAGACGGTAAGCTCTTCAACCACCTGGAGACTGTGTGGCGCTTCAGCCCTGGCCTCCCTGGCTATCCTCGCACCTGCACTGTTGACTTCTCTGTAAGTACAGCAACACACTGTCAGTGTGTCCGTGTATGCGTCTGTCTGCGAACAAGGTAGCTAGCTTGCCATGTATCTCTCTAAGACAGACAGAAAATATGCCAGTTTGTCTGTGATGAGCTACCTATGCAAGAAAGGCATTTCATGAATAACTTTAAACAATATCTCTGGCACATTTTCAGTATTATCTCATCACTTTTTTACCTGAACTCTCTCTCTCTCCAGATCTCCTTTGAGTTCCGCTCTCTTCTGCACTCCCAGCTGGCCACGGTGTTCTTTGACGAGGTGGTGAAGCAAAACGTGTCTGCGTTTGAGAGGCGGGCCGGGAAACTGTACGGAGCGCAGACCATGATCCCCCAAGAGCTCATGTTTCACGAGGTCCACCACACGTAGCGCGCCCAGATGGGGCTTCTCTTTACACACATACACACGCGCACAGCCATGGCATGAAGAGGGAGGGGGATGAGAGAAGTTATGTGCCTGAACACTGCAGTGCCATAACATAACCAATGATTTTATTCCCAATGCCCTGCAGCTGGATTCTGTCTTGAACATTATCCCCTCCCTACCCCAAATAATCCCCCTCTGTCCCCTACCCCCCTCTCAAACATACATCACTCCTCCTCCTCCTATGCCACCATTGTCCCCTCCTGGCGCCCCTTCTCCCCAAAGAAACCATCAGCACCTCTGGCCAAGAGTAGGCACACCCCAGAGCTTTGTGCTGTCCCCATGGGGTGGGCCTAGGTCAGGACAGGGCTCATAATGCCCCTCTTACGATAACACTTCTGCTAAGGCTCAAATAAAAATCAGTTGATAGTACCTTACACACAGCCTTTTACTATGGTAGGGAGCTCATGGGAAAGGGTGTGGGGGTTCTCATGTCCTGATCAGTCCAAGAGGTTGTGAAGGCCCATCCAAGCTATCTGGATTAGGTTTGTTACAATAACATATAACACAATATACAGTAACCTAATTCTAGGTCGTCATGTGGATAAGATGGTGGATCAAAGGATCAGGGTGTACGTTTAGAATTTTTGAAAATGGAAAAGCTGGTTTGTCACTGTCCTTGTGAATGAAGTGTAGGGACAGTGAGCACTTGAAGATGTTTCCTAAAAGAATGTAACACTGCAGAGCAGGGGTGTGTTCATTATGCAGATTCTGTTGCAAAAGGTTTTGTGAACTGAACAAAAATGGGACGGACCAACCTGAATTTGTTCAACCGCTTCAAAACCGTTCTTTTTTGCAACTGTTTGGGCTAATGATTACACCCCAGATGTATACACACTGCCATGCCTACCTACATACATTCTGTTCCAAGAGGTGCTGTGTTACAATAATATCGCTGGGGGCATTTCTGTGCCCCCCCCCCCCCCCCCCCATATTGCACCTTGCTCTCCAACCCCCATGGGAGCAATGTTTTATAGCAGAGTTTAGTTTTTAGAGTCTGCAATATCGTAATGCATTTGATTTTAAATGCAGCAAATTTTTCGCCAGCAATATTTAAAAATGGGACCAGATGGGTTAGGCTGGGGACGGGGTCATCCCCTGTGTCCTAGTTGGCACCCTATTCCCTACGTTGTGCACTACTTTTGAACAGAACCCTGTGGGGCCTAGTCAAAAATAGTGCTCTATATAATGGGGAATAGGGTGCAGTTTTGGATGCATGCTTTCACAGTGAGGAGCATCTTAACACCCTAGAACTTTTTCACCCAGTGTCCTTTTGACCTGGTCCTATTGGCATCTTTTATTGTATATCATTATGCATTGTACTCGTATAAAGATATTTATTAAGATTCATGTGAGAACACATGTACATATTGTTTTAAGACCACAGATGAGAAGAGTGCACATTGAACTTGCTGGCATAACAGAACTGATTTGTTTTGGGGATTGGATTTTATAGTGCAAATGGAGGTGTTTCAATGTGTCAAATGGGTGAAGATGTATCGACTGCATGGTTTATTAACTATTTTTATATAAAAAAATATACTCTAGCCAAGTCTGGGTGTTTTTTGTGTGTGTGTTTTGGAGTTCATTGTTCAGTTCATTGTTCAGGATGAAATCGGCTGCATTGTGGGTCCATTGTGATTGACGGCTGATTTACAAATACTGTGAAGTTATTAATTATGTAAGGTGATTTGTAGTTGTCAGTCTTGATTCACCTGCAATGTCAAACAAGCCCATTCTTAGTCAACATCTTGTTAGTCACATCTTGTTGGTTTTGTGAGGTAACAATAGAATTGACATTTTATGGGAGTTATGACTCCTGCTGGACAAATACACAATATGAACCAATTGTTCTAAGCCAAGGGCAGAAATCCTATAACAAAATACTATAGACAGGTGTATTTTGAGTTACTGGACTAAAGCCAAATGGCCCTTGCCTTGAGCTAAGATACTATTACAATCCTAGTACATGTGTCAATTAGCCTTGCGGTTACATTGGGCCAGTGAACGAAAGGTTGCCGGTTCTAGCTGACTAAATAAGGTAACTAAATCGGTCTGCCCTAGAGGGGGCCAGAGGGCTGACCCTCTAAGAAAAATGCTCTCTTGTGACTTCAAAAAATACACTGCTCAAAAAAATAAAGGGAACACTTAAACAACACAATGTAACTCCAAGTCAATCACACTTCTGTGAAATCAAACTGTCCACTTAGGAAGCAACACTGACAATACATTTCACATGCTGTTGTGCAAATGGAATAGACAACAGGTGGAAATTATAGGCAGTTAGCAAGACACCCCCAATAAAGGAGTGGTTCTACAGGTGGGGACCACAGACCACTTCTCAGTTCCAATGCTTCCTGGCTGATGTTTTGGTCACTTTTGAATGCTGGCGGTGCTTTCACTCTAGTGGTAGCATGAGACGGAGTCTACAACCCACACAAGTGGCTCCGGTAGTGCAGCTCATCCAGGATGGCACATCAATGCGAGCTGTGGCAAGAAGGTTTGCTGTGTCTGTCAGCGTAGTGTCCAGAGCATGGAGGCGCTACCAGGAGACAGGCCAGTACATCAGGAGACGTGGAAGACACCGTAGGAGGGCAACAACCCAGCAGCAGGACCTCTGCCTTTGTGCAAGGAGGAGCAGGAGGAGCACTGCCAGAGCCCTGCAAAATGACCTCCAGCAGGCCACAAATGTGCATGTGTCTGCTCAAACGGTCAGAAACAGACTCCATGAGGGTGGTATGAGGGCCGATGTCCACAGGTGGGGGTTGTGCTTACAGCCCAACACCGTGCAGGACGTTTTTCATTTGCCAGAGAACACCAAGATTGGCAAATTCGCCACTGGCACCCTGTGCTCTTCACAGATGAAAGCAGGTTCACACTGAGCACATGTGACAGTCTGGAGACGCCGTGGAGAACGTTCTGCTGCCTGCAACATCCTCCAGCATGACCGGTTTGGCGGTGGGTCAGTCATGGTGTGGGGTGGCATTTCTTTGGGGGGCCGCACAGCCCTCCATGTGCTCGCCAGAGGTAGCCTGACTGCCATTAGGTACCGAGAGACCATATGCTGGTGCGGTTGGCCCTGGGTTCCTCCTAATGCAAGACAATGCTAGACCTTATGTGGCTGGAGTGTGTCAGCAGTTCCTGCAAGAGGAAGGCATTGATGCTATGGACTGGCCCGCCCCAGACCTGAATCCAATTGAGCACATCTGGGACATCATGTCTCGCTCCATCCACCAACGCCACGTTGCACCACAGACTGTCCAGGAGTTGGCGGATGCTTTAGTCCAGGTCTGGGAGGAGATCCCTCAGGAGACCAACCGCCACATCCTCAGGAGCATGCCCAGGCGTTGTAGGGAGGTCATACAGGCACGTGGAGGCCACACACACTACTGAGCCTCATTTTGACTTGTTTTAAGGACATTACATCAAAGTTGGATCAGCCTGTAGTGTGGTTTTCCACTTTAATTTTGAGTGTGACTCCAAATCCAGACCTCCATGGGTTGATAAATTTGATTTCCATTGATAATTTTTGGGTGATTTTGTTGTCAGCACATTCAACTATGTAAAGAAAAAGGATTTAATAAGAATATTTCATTAATTCAGATCTAGGATGTGTTATTTTAGTGTTCCCTTTATTTTTTTGAGCAGTGTATATACACAGAACAATTAATTATACCAACAAGGAGACAGATATTTAACCAGATGTATAGATTTTGGATAACGTTCTAATTTTCTCATGGATGACACATCTCGGTACAGTTTTCTTTTTCCAAAACTACAATCTGTTACGAACAGGGTGGACTGTGTTTTGTCTACTTTACCATTTATCAATGTTATTTAAAAAAAATATTAAAAAAATATTTTAAAAAATGTGTTTGGAGTTTGTGCACACGTGCACTTCAGAGTAGGCGTTCCCTAACGGAAAGATGCAAATACATGCTTGAACGCACCAATAGGCTTATCGCTAGCTCATGCTTAGCTCTGCCTACCTTTCTTGTCCTGCCCACTAGGATTCGTTTGCTCCAATTGGAAACAATAGGCTGTGGTATACATTGGGCTACTTCTAAAAAATCTTTGCTACATACACTACATGGAGTTGGTCCCCCCTTTGCGGCTATAACAGCATCCACTCTTCCTGGATGGCTTTTCACTAGATGTTAGAAAATTGCTGTGTGGGCTTCCATTCAGCCACGAGCATTAGTGAGCTTGGGCGATTAGGCCTGGCTTGTAGTTGGCATTCCAATTCATCCCAAAAGTGTTAGATAAGGTTGAGGTCAGGGCTCTGTGCAGGCCAGTCAAGTTCTTCCACACTGATCTCAACAAACCATTTCTGTACGGGAGATTGTCACGCTGAAACAGGCAAGGGGCTTCCCCAAACTGTTGCCTCAAAGTTGGAAGCACAGAATCATCTAGAATGTCATTGTATGCTGTAGTGTTAAGATTTCCCTTCACTGGAATGAAGGGGCCTAGCCCGAACCATGATAATTATTCCTCCACCAAACTTGTTGGCACTATGCATTTGGGCAGGTAGCGTTCTGCCATGGAAACTCATTAAGAAGCTCCAGCCGAACAGTTATTGTGCTGGTGTTGCTTCCAGAGGCAGCTTGGACCTGAGTGATTGTTGCAACAGAGGATAGACAATTTTTACTTGCTACGTGCTGCAGCACTCTGCGGTTCCGTCAGCCATTGATGCTCCTAGACGTTTCCACTTTACAATATCACTTGCAGTTGACCAGGGCACGATAGCAGGCAGGGCTTTGACAAACTGAGTGGCATCCTATGATGGTGTCATGTCACTGAGCTCTTCAGTATGGGCCATTCTACTGCCGGTGTTTGCATGGTTGTGTACACAATTTTATACACCTGTCAGCAATAGGTGTGGCTGAAATAGCTGAATCCACTAATTTGGAGGGGTGCCACATACTTTTGTCAATGTAGTGTAGATTCAGCGAAATGACACTGCCACGAGCAGCAACGCAGAAATTGAGATGACCGCGATGCAAGACTACGCTCCGTCACAGTATATGCACGAGTTCGCTTCACGCGGTTACAGCGTGGTAGCCACAATACTAAAACAGCGGAGAAGTTGCGCCTTGGACTTCAATGCTTAGTGGTTGCGGGAATGTACTCACTACGCGGTTTAATTTAAGGTAGACTTAATTAACCTATTAAGGCTACCCCCCTACTTTTAAAAATGACATATCAGGCAATTTCCGGCCAAACGTTCCCCTAGCGGGATGTATGTCCTAGACAGGTTTTAATGCACACCGTAGTTCATGAATCTCAAATGTATTTTTTGTTAGAATTCTAGTTCAGTGTATCATACTTTGAAAGCAGCAGATATTCTGAATTGGTATGTTTGGTCATAAAATATATATTTTTTAAAGCAAAATACACTTGTTCCTTCAGAACATTTGATTTTATTAAATACATAAAACAAAACAAAATGTCTACATTGTACAAAACACGTTGAATGATCAGTTGTTTGCAAAGAAATAACGTACTGGGGGGGGGGGGAAATAGTAGAGTAGCAGTTTAACATGCTTACACGCGCGCATGATAGTTTGTGGCTCCTATTGAACACACATCAAATAAAATGTAGGCTAATTGTCATGAGCAGTAAGTACAAATCAGGTCACGAGGACACCAATGGGTTTAACATTAAAATTTGTGGCTTAGACCTTCACTGGCCCAAACTGCTACACCTACCTACCCAATCAACCTCTGCAAACTGCGCCCTCCCTTTGCCAGAAAGGCATTTAGCTGATTTGAATGCACATTTAGCCTTCCCCTCCGCTAAATTACTAGTAAACGAGGCACTCTTACCCAATCATAAGGTCATGTTTCTTAGTAAAATGTATCTTATTATTCTTTCAGTTCTAAACTTACAGAATATTTGAGTATTAAATCAGGTCAGAGATGAAGAAAAATAAAACTCATGCTCAGCAATAATTGTTTAATTAACTTAACCTTTTCAGTTATGGTTCCTTCCAACATTGTGGGTGAACCAGGAACACTGAAATTAACAAAGTTACAAAAGAATACAAAAAAACTCTGTAAATCAATATTGAGTTACATCTATACTGTGTTTGACCATTTTAGGTCAGCCTTCTTGTTTGAACTTCTGTAGTGCACACAAACAGGCTTCATTACTTCCATTTGATATCAAATGACAATTTATCAAGAACAGCATTGGATTATTCTCACTGGTGAGTATCTTTCATAATTGACAGGGAATATTCTGCACAATATTCAAGACTATTCTGCATGTTGAGGATGGATGATGAGACTGCCATGTTTATGAGGTAAACTGTGTGGGCAGGGGGGGGTCATCGGTGCAGACTGGAGTCGGTCAGAGCCTCAGTCAGGTGTGGGTAGAGGGACGGAGTAAGGCTGGGGAGGCTGGTCCGTTCTTACCGGAGGGTGGAGGGGAGACAATCAGCAGAAGTAGTAGGGTTCATCCATTTGCAGCACCAATAAACTCATGGCCAGTCTGTTTGGGCAGGTCTGGGGTTGGAGGGATAATTTGCCCCCTAACCTCATTCTGCCATTAAGTCTAAACAGCACTTTGAGGTGAGCCTTAGAACATGCCACCTCCCATGCCCCCCATACCTCCCATACCACCCATGCCCCCTGGCATGCCAGCCTCCTTTTCATCCTTGGGCAGTTCTGTGACCACACACTCGGCGGTGGAGAGCAGAGAAGCCACACCTGCAGCGTCCATCAGTGCCGTTCTTACCACCTGTAGGGGGAGACACTCAAGTCATTGCTGTAATACAGAGACACTGGCAAAGGGAGCAAAATCGTCAGACAGCCTGTGATACCACCATCAGCCAACTTCTGTCTATGCTTTGTCAGTCTAACCGAAGATTACATCATAACGGGAGTAGAAAAAAAACTAAGTAGACGGGTTGTCTACGTGCTTCTACACCTGCATTGCTTGCTGTTTGGGGTTTTAGGCTGGGTTTCTGTACAGCACTTTGAGATATCAGCTGATGTAAGGGCGTTATAAATACATTTGATTATTTAGCAACCATGGGGCAAAACAGAAAGGGTTGGCTTAGATTTGACAACATGTAAACTATATATTTAGTCTCCAACTGTTTATTCAAAACAAATACATTTGCACAATGAGCACTTGAATTAAAATAACTTTTGCAAACATTATTGCTGTACATTTCCAATCACTACAAAAATGACCCTGTCTTTATATATATTTTTTTATGCTGGGTGAACGACAGTGTAGTGCCAAGCTGAAGCATCCATACCTTGGTGGGGTCGATGATGCCCTTCTCTACCATGTTGACGTACTCTCCCGCCATGGCATCGTATCCTATCTCCCCCGCGGCCTGAAGGATCTTCTCCACCACTAGAGAGCCCTCCACACCAGCGTTCTTCGCAATGGTCATGGCTGGCACACGCAGGGCTCGTCTGATGATGTCAATTCCTATGGAGACAGGAAGTGATACACCAAGTTAAGCTACAATACTTATCTGTCCAGAAGTTGGAAAGAAAAATCGAACATACCCCACTCCAACTTTCCAGCCAAAATGAAAAACCTATTGGCATGTTAGGTTAAGATCCAGAGCAGGAACTCTACTTACCAATCTTCTGGTCAGTGTTAATGGGCACGAGGGCATCCAGGGCAGGGATGGAGCGCAGCAGGGCACAGCCACCTCCGGGCACAATGCCCTCCTCCACAGCGGCCCTGGTGGCATTCAGGGCATCGGTCACACGGTCCTTCTTCTCATTCACCTCCACATCACTCGTTCCTCCTACCTGGAAAAGAACAGTCAGCGACACTTTTGCTTTCTCTGCCATGCAAGGCAGATACAGAAGCGACTCATTAACAAATGTAAATCTTGTGTCAGAGCAGGAATCTCCTAATTTTAACATGCTACCTAATAATATGACAATATTCAGGGACATTAAAAGGACAAAAAGTAATCAAATCCTACCCATCTCTCTACACTCTTAAGACTTTCACTCTGCAATCGTATGTCCCCCTCCAAGTTTTATTTAACTAGGCAAGTCAGTTAAAAACACATTCTTATTTACAATGATGGCCTACACCGGCCAAACCCGGACAGCGCTGGGCCAATTGTGTGGCATCCTATGGGACTCCCAAACACGGCTGGTTGTGATACAGCCTGGATTCAAACTAGGGTGTTTGTAGTGATGCCTCTAGCACTGAGATGCAGTGCCTTAGACCACTGCGCCATTCAGGAACCCAGCTGACCCCTTCCCCTCTGACCCACTCCCCCTTAACCCCTGCCCTGTGACTGACCTTGAGCACAGCCACTCCGTCAGACAGCTTGGCAAGCCTCTCGTTGAGCTTCTCCTTCTCATAGTCGCTAGTGGTGTTCTCCAGCTGCTCAACGATTTCTGCCTGGCGCTTCTCGATGGCCGCAGTGTCTCCCTTCCCCTTCAGCAGCATGGTGTCGTCCTTGGTGACAGACACCTCGCCAACCTTACCAAAGTCATGGGCCTGGATGTCCTCCAGAGCAATGCCCACCGCCTCATCACCAAACACCTAAAGGGAAGGAAGAGGGAAAGGGAGGATGTCAGTAAAGGGCAGGATTTGAACAGGTATACATTGGCCCTAATTGAACATTTCAAAATGGCACCCATCTTTCAAGAGAGGCATGGAGGGTGCACTTTCCATTTTTAGAACAGGTCCAAGTTAAAGCCTCAGCCATTGGATAAGCATGACTATGCAAACTATTCATTGATTGGCAAATCATGCCAGCGCAGAAGCGTCAGACCAAGTGTCCCTGCCTGGCATGTAGTCAGACAAGGATAGTAGGAGACATGTTTCTGTGTGGAACGACAGAACAGCACAAGCCGCACTAACTTATCTTGCTTTACAATTTGATTTCTCAAATCAAAATGGACTGATGCAAGTATGGGGTGGTTGGTGTCAGTGTTCTTACAGTAATTATAGATCAATGTGACCATGGGGTGGTTGTATTGTAAAAGTATTCTTACAGTGCCCCCGGTGGCAACGGCCATGTCATGCAGCTGGGCCTTCCTGTTGTCTCCAAAGCCTGGGGCCTTGACTGCCACCACTTGCAGTCCCACCTTCAGCCTAAAGAAAGAGTAGAGGTTAATATAATACAAGCTCTCAAAGTGGGATCCGTTTAGAGTGTGCAATAAAATATTGTGAATCTATACAATTTCTTAACCCTGTGCAACATGGGACTGGGAGGCTTACAGGGATATTGGTATCCAGAATACTCCACCAATTATATATTTTTCAATACTTCTTGTATTCCCCCAAAATGTGTATACATAAATACACTGTAATTTAAACTTTAAAACTTTAAAAAGTTCTCTGCCTCATGGCAAAATTTGTAGTATTGCAGAAAATTATTTTAAACTGCAAAAATGTATCCAATGCCAAGAGGTGGGCCTTTAAAAATGTTCCTTCCCAGTGCCCGAGATTTGGTTTGTTTGGCCATGCACTGCTGAAGTCATAGTAAATCTCCTTGTATCATATTTTTATCTCACTCAAATTGTGTTTTGGATTAATAAGACGTTTTGTCCTGGAGACAGAACTGAGCGAGTTCCCCTTAAGCCAGCTGCAAAGTGAAAATTGACTATATTGTAAAAAATCATATAAACAAAATTTAAGGTCAGTCATTAGGGTTAGCAGTGTGGATAAGGTTAGGTTTAAAATCATATTTTATGACTGGGTGTGCCAGCTAGTGACCTCTCTGCAGAGCTCCCTCCAGAACAAGATGAATTACAAAAAACAAACCTGCAATGAATGCTATCACAAAAGGGATCCCTGACCCCAAAAAGTTTGAGAACCCCTGATAACACACCCAACACCCTCCAGCATCTAAGTCTACACAGACAGTCCAATGCTGATATTTTTCCCAATTATTGGCCAAAGAGCTGATTGGTCAATAAAACAATTAGTGGCAAAAGATCAGAAATGAGCTGCCTGTGTAAATACAGCCATTATAGAGAATAATATAACACACCCCCAAACTGACTTGACTCCCTACATCTACACACATTCCTCTACCCATAAAGAGAGGGCAGGAATTGTGAAAGGGTCGACAGCTTAATTGAAGTTGACTCTTCATTCATAAATGAATACCTAGAGCGGAATGATGTTGGTGATATAGATAAGACCTTTATATTATTGTTGCAGGCCTGTGAACTGGTTGTTTCCCTTTGGCCCAAGCAGTCAGTCAGTGTTAATGTGAAGGCGAAAGCAAAAACAGGTCCTTAAGGGTGTTTACTGGTTAAATAAAGGACACCGACTGAGTACAAGGGCCTGTATTCACAAAGCATCTCATTTGGACTCTTTACCTAGGATCAGGTCCCCTGTGATTATAATTATGATCTAAAAGCAAAAACTGATCCCACATGAGAACTGCTTCTCTGAGACACAGGGTGCTAAATGGACAGGGAACTGACCTGTTGAGGACCAGGGTGCTGAGGGCCTCTCCGTCCACATCCTCGGCCACGATGACCAGAGGTTTGCGGTGCTGGTTGGCCAATTCCAGGGCAGGGACGATGCTCTGGACAGAAGAGATTTTCTTCTCACTCAGCAACACATAGGCATCCTGGAACTCACACTTCTGGCCTGAGGGGCAGAGATGAGGGTTGATGTAAAAGCTCAACAACAAAAAAATTGCCAAATGTGGAGCATGAAGATTATAAGAATCCATTAAATCTGTAGAGCATCAAGATCACCAGTGTGCTGGAGTTTCTCTTAATTTTAAAGCCCCAAAATAGCAGAATATGGGCTTGGTGGTGGGGTCATGGCAGACAGGGGACCTTACCTTTGGCTGTGTTGATGAAGTAAGGGGAGATGTATCCACGGTCGAACTTCAGCCCCTCAATGATCTCAAGCTCATCATAAAGGGTTTTGCCATCCTTGACAGTGATGACTCCCTTGCGGCCCACTTTCTTCATGGCGTTGGAGATGATGGTGCCGATCTCTACGTCTCCATTAGCAGAGATGGTGGCCACCTAGCAGACAGAACAGAAAGCATTGAAAATGTTAGTCACCATCAAAAGGTTATCTTAATATATAAAGTAGAATATAGATATTGCATCTGTCGCAAATCAATAATTTCCATCAATTGAATAGATATGAAATGATAAGAATATTGACTTATTTGAGTAATCAATATTCTTAACACAATTGGTTACCTGGGCAATCTCCTCAGGGGTGGTGACTGGCTTGGACATCCTCTTCAGCTCATTGATGACGGTCTCCACAGCCAGCATGACGCCACGGCGGATCTCCACAGGGTTAGCTCCTTTACTGATGCTGTCAAAGCCCTCCTTGGCGATGGCTCTGGCTAGCACGGTGGCAGTGGTGGTGCCATCTCCCGCTTCCTCGTTCGTGTTGTTGGCCACGTCCTGGACCAGCTTGGCACCAATGTTCTGGTACTTGCACTTCAGGTCGATGGCCTTGGCTACAGTGACGCCATCCTTGGTCACCTTGGGGCTGCCCCAACTCTGCTCGATAATGACTGTGCGACCCTGGAGGAAGGGAGGGGGAAAGGATATAGCTCAAAACACTTGTGTTCAGTTGTTCCTGCCAGAAACGGCACCTGGAACAAAACACTGTGGTGCACAGCGTTCTTCGGGTGGAAATGAGAGTCAAATGAAAAGTGGAACACTAATGGATTGGTTTTACATAGCAGTTTCGTACATTCCACGAAATCGGAGCGAAATGTAAAATCGTACAGATTTTTACATTTCATTTGGCACCACAATACTGGAACCCATGGTCATAGCAAGTCCCTCCTCTCCTACCTTGGGTCCCATGGTGACAGCGACAGCATCAGCCAGCAGATCCACTCCCTTCAGCATCATGGCCCGGGCATCGGCTCCAAACTTGACATCCTTGGCGTAAGCCCGGGTGAGGTGGGGGGCCAGGGCCCTGCTGACTGGCCTCATCTGTCTCATCACTGTGGGTAGACGCAACATCTCTGAAGGGGGAAAGGGAACTGTATTTACTCTGTCATAGTGTACTCAAAAAGCATGCGTTGTGTCAACAGCTGTTGGCTATCAGGACCTTCTTCATTTTAATATACACTTAAATGTGTTGGTAATAGCTAAAAGTAGCAAACCACTTGTTTAGCCTGTAACACATAAACCTTCCAGATCATTCCCAAGACATCTTCTCCCCCAGTCCAGATGTCACATATGGACAATGTCTGGAGGTGACAATGGCAAGCTATACAGTGCACCCTAGTGACCGCTCCTGGTACAGAAAGAGTTGTAAGACAAGAATCAATGAATGAAGTGATACAGATGATGCAATACCCCGAAAATCTCAAGGACAAAAAGGACATCCATTTCCATAACACAGAGCAAACACATGCAAATGTGTGTTTGATGTCTTGCAGAAAGACCAAGACACAAATGCCAAATGTATTAAGCAGGCCATGGTCTCAAAAGGAGGGAATCTTAAACTGTCACAGTAGGCTAACATGTGAATGATTTGGCAGAATTTCCTATTCCACAGAACCCAAACCAAGGGCAGAGGACAAGATAGCCATAGAATTAGGAATTATAATTAATTTAGCTAATTTAATAGGATCTCTATGTCGTTAGAATTCTGCATAATAATAAAGTAGCAGCCTAATTCCATGTAAGGCATATGAGGGCTATTGCACTTGGTTGTTAATCTCTGATTACAAATTATTGTTGTATCTGATGGGGAGTTTGTTGAGATTTGCTCAATTGTGACAGGAAAAGAGCGGTTAGAGACATTTCTGATTCTCCACACGTGTGTTCAGGTCATGTTGCGTAAGGTCAAATTGCACAGTAATGTTTAATGCCTTCCACAAATTAATGACCTAGCTACTGAATGAATTGAAAATGTAGTAAAGATGGCCAAAGACAAAGGAAAGCATTATTTGTGAACTGAAAATGCAAAGATTTATATGCAGCCTATAGCAGCCCGAGTAGACACTACCCCAGCTCGAGCTTGGACAACACCGGACTGGGTGTATTGCTCACGCCTCTTACTTCGGTTGTACAGAATTCAATATCTGAGAAATGCAGATTGTTAAATTTATCTAGATTTTTTTTCACTCAATCTTTTGGGATAAATTAAATATCTTGTAGGTACAGCATGTCATGACATGAGTAAATGTGACCAATTGGGCTCTGTCATTATTTAATCAAGATCAGAGGACACGACAATCAACATGAAAACAATTACGCGACTAATTACCTTCGAAATATCAATTAAAAACGTAACTACCAAGACTATTGGGAAAGTATTGGAGACAGCCAAGTTAAGTTGCCATAATTACCAGTGTCTTGTAATTATGGCAACGTGGATGCAAGTTACATTCCTAATCCTACTTAGGCTAACTAGCTAACGTTAGCACAGATAGCTACTTATTTGAATGTCGTTGTTGGAGGCATGACAGGCTTGAAAATATGTTCAGCTAACGATACTAGCAAAAGCATGACGTTTCAGACAATATGTTGTTTAGATTGATGCGCATCAAGCTCTATAAAATGTTACGAATACATAATAGTACTTACTTGTTGTTTAATGATGACACGATTTGCTCGTCTGAAGGAGACAGGATGGTATAATGGGGAAAAGAATGGTACAGCGGTTGTGCAACAGCGCTTCAGAGACAGGCAACAATGCACATGGCCTTTTGCATCCGGGCAATTTACCGGTCCACCCCTAAATATGCATAAAGTTTTTTTTTAAATAGATAAATATTTGCTGAAGTTGAAGGAACCTTTACATCAAAACCATATTATGTCAAATGATTGTGATATTTATACACTTTGTTTTAGGGAAAGTATTTATTTTGTGTGTTTAACTTGTCAATAAAACTACATGTTTCACTGATATGCTCGTTCCAGGGCCCCATGTTCCAGAACTTTCTCATGCGCCATTGGAGAGAAAGGGGGGTTCAAAGTTGACACCTTGTGCAACATTGCTGCAAACTGCAATCACATGAGAACACATGAAACATACATTATAATTTCTTCACAACTGTCCTGGCGAGTTCCTTCTATATGTACACCTGCCTTTTGTATTCTGTGACGGAACGGAATATTTTGGAACTGAAACTGTCCAGGAACTGTAAAGTAAGGCCATTTGAAGACACGCATGCGTGAACCATTTCTTGATATTTCCTCACGTGGGGACTCGTTCAGTGTGTCAAATCCACGCTCAAAGAAGTCGGTGCTCAACATTACAAGGTCTCTCACATAAATGGTAAGACATTCTTTATCAAAAACACATAGCTAGAATATAATTTAGGATGCCAAGTGTCATGTTTGTCACTAGCAGAGTTAGCATTCCGAGTTTCCTATTGCATTAGCTAACCTATGCTTTGATTTCTCGCAGGCAAGGTCAGACATGACCAGGAATACAGGAGGACTATATCAGATTAGCTAGCTACGGTTACTGTGTAAAGGCGTGTCATATAGTAACCTATGCGATCTGCAATGCATTGTCCCACACTTCTGATTGTACGATAGCTAAATTAGCGAGCTCGAGTTTCACAATTGGCACTGTAGTTGATGGGTACTAGTGAACTATGAAGAACGAATAAAGTGATGAGTAGAAGCATTTGCTGTTGCAATCTAAATTGATATGTGCACAAGTGTGGTATTTTATTTGACCAATTGTATGTTCTAGTTTATTTCACTGTCTGCCCTTGCACAACGAAAAAGGGAATTACCGGCTATCAACCAGTTCCGGGTAACGCAGAAGCCGTGACCCCATGTTCAACAGCGTCACAGCATTTTATTTGTCCATACATTTTGCCGCACTAGATTGCACAATTCTGCTTGGGAATATTGCACAGTATTCTAAAGATGTTAGAATGGGATCTGAAACCCTGGTCACTGAAGAACAGACTTCAAATTATTTGTTTTTGTTCAATGTTATCTCTTGACGTCTGGGTCCTTGAGCCTACTAAACCCCACAAAGCCTTGCCCAGGTTTCACTGTTTGTCTACACCTGTTTAGGAAGAATTTAACACAAATCAAGTTTGAGCACACTCCCTGACCTGTTCTGGAATTTAGTCTAACATCAAAGCCATGATTAGTATAGAAGTTTATCTGTGGGTCAGGGTTGGAGAGCCCTGCCCAGGAGTCAACAGCCTAGAACCACAAACCCTCCTCTGTCCCCTGTCTCACCGACAACCTTCATTCAAGGTCAAAGATACATCTGTTACCAGACAGGCAGCTGGTGTTGCAAATCTTCAAAATGTTGACTCCTAAACTCCTTGCATTATGCAGGCCACAGAGAGAATCCATACCCTTTTTATTTTTTTGTAGTTTTAGCTTAAAGATTGTGCTACATCAGATATCTAACAATTGCTTGCTTTAAGCCAGTGTTTCCCAAACTCGGTCCTCGGAACCCCAAAGGGTGTACGTTTTGGTTTTTGCCCTAGCACTACACAGCTGATTCAAATAATAATCTAGCTTTGATCATTTTAATTAGCTGTGTAGTGTTAGGGCAAAACTCCAAATGTGCACCCCTTTGGGAAATGCTGCTTTACATCTTTTCAATAGTGAATACTAACGGTGTCTTTGTTGCCTTTGGCAGGCTCTACTTGCAAATTGCCTGGACACTGCTAGTAGTCAAGGGCAGTGACAAACCCTCTACTTGTAACTGTACAGGAAATAATTTGTGAGGAAGGTTCCACTAATTATTTTTCTATAGCAAAAATGTGAGGTGTATGTCGCCACCCACTGTACGGGTTAGTATACTCGTATTGTTCCCGAATAAATAAAAGCCAAAGAAACAAATCAATGTACTCCTTTAGTCATTCAAACGTCAACTCTGATCCCTTCAGACTCTGGGGCTTGAGAAGGAAGAGCATCTTTGCACAGTATTCCTTGCAATGTTTTGGCCTTGAAGTCCTGGAGACCCAATAACCTTTCAGCTGCAAATACAATTATGGCCAGTTCCTTGGACTCCTTGTTCATTTGGGCAGGACAATTAATCACATATACAATAAAAGCCACAAAATCCACCTTCACGATCAGCATATCAGTTTCCCTAAAACTGTTGAACGACACAATCTCCACAGCCACCATATTGTCAGCTTCACTCACTCCAACTATTTTGCATAGAGTACCACTAACCTGTAGTAGGTTTATGTATACCTTTAGTGACTCTTGTGTTCCGTGTGCAAGCTCATTTGGATACATTCAGCTAAAAGATATGTTCATTTAGATCCCAAAGTGCCCTTTTTTTTAGTAGTGCTTAAATGGTAGTAGGCCTAACCTTAAATGAAAGTCTCTTTCACAGATGTGATTCATTTTGGACGTTCACAAAAAATAGCCTTTCAATAAGAGCAACTACAATTACCAAGCCAGGAACTCTTGGAATCCACCTTAAGGTTTTGAATGGTGTACACTGGGGCTCCAGAGTGGCACAGCAGTTTAAGGCACTGCATCTCAGAGGTGTCACTATAGTACCTGGTTCGAATCCAGGCTCTATCACATCTGACCATGATTGGGAGTCCCATAGGGCAGCTTACAATTGGCCCAGTGTTGGCCAGAGTAGGCCGTCATTGTAAATAAGAACAAATTCTTAACTGACTTGCCTAGTTAAATAAACAGTCCCCCACAAAATTGTCCTTATTTTCAGCAGATGATGGCAGGTGGTTACAACACATCTCCTTTTGGCTATTGAAGGGGCCCCTCGTGCATTTGTATTACTTAAGCCTTTTTCAGTTCACACAATGGATCAAACTCTAGCTAGTGGCAATTTGAGGGTATAACAATTGGAATGTCAAGCACTCACTGAAGAAGAGTCCAACACTTCTCAACCTCAGATGAGCTATGTAGATTAAATCCGTTTCAATGTTTTGTTGTACGTTGTCTCCGTCATAAAACCGTTCTCATACATCTTTTAGGCTTTCAGGAAATTCCTTCCCATGTTTGACCGGGTGCTGGTGGAGCGTCTGGCTGCGGAGACTATGTCAAAGGGGGGCATCATGTTGCCAGAGAAGGCCCAAGGCAAGGTTCTGCAGGCCACAGTGGTGGCAGTGGGACCAGGCTCCACAAACCAGGTAATTTACTTCGATCTTACTCTCTGGCTAAACAGTAGCTTGTGTATGATTTGTGTAACTAACTGGAGTCTGTCTACAATTGTGGCTTACAGTCTGTCTGAGTTGTCTAACTGGCTTATCAGATTTCACAATGCCCAAATACAATATAGCAATCCTTTTTTTTCTACTGATCTCATTCAGAAAGGGAAGCTGACACCCATGAGTGTCAAAGTTGGAGAGACGGTCCTTCTGCCAGAGTATGGAGGAACTAAAGTAGACCTGGAAGACAAGGCATGTCTAGAACTGTTTTCGACTTTATTGTTATTAGATGTATGATAAGTGATCATTTGAAATTATGTCCTACTACTGTATTCATTAGTTTGTGTATTGATTGTATTTTTGTCTTTCAGGAATACTTCCTGTTCCGTGATGCTGACATCCTTGGCAAATATGTAGAGTAAAATCTGTTTCACTGTAAAACATCCCTGTAACCCCCATCCATCCTATTAGAGAAGATTGTTGCCTTGTTCATGTCTTAGTTTTTTTTTATATGTTATTCAATTGTAAATAATTCTGATCATGTTTTGTTACAATAATAAAGTGGACTATTGAATCTGGATGTGTATCTCCTGAGCAGATATATGAAAAGAGGATTTGAGATGTATTTTATGTGCAAGTGGGGACTGTTCAGGCTGAGGAGTGCGTTTCACAGGCCCACACCTGCAACACTCTGAATAAGACAAGTTGAATATACAGAATCAGATCTGCATAACATTTTGTTGAAGGAACTGGTTTTGGTAAAAGGTCCTTCCACCCCTGCATACACTCGTATTCTTCAAATACTATGATTCACACATACGTACGTAAACAAGCAAATGTGCAGTGTCAGTGATATCTCTGGAGGAATGACAACCATTTGGTAGCTCACTACCAGTTCTTGTTATCCGTCACACAAGCTTGTGCATCATTTGCATCCGGGCATTCTGTCGAGATGGTCATGGCGGAGGGTACTGCAGTTCTGAGGAGGAATAGGCCTGGAACCAAGGCGAAGGTATGTTTCTAGAAATCTGAATATGATTGCATTTGGTGAAGAGGCCATCGGTGATCATAGTGGCCTTACCTCAACCGTGAATTTAATTTCGGTGATGGCTTCTGAAAAACACAGGAAGGGTCGGGGCTGCAAGCCAGTAACGTTAGTAGCTTGCTAACTTGGCTTGCTAAAAATGTTGCACAGCAGACATTTCGACACTTGTCTAGCTAGATAGTTGGCAAACTAGATTAAAATCCCAATATGAATACTATCAGAGAACCACTTTTGATAGCTAGCAAGTAACTAATTAATTGATGCTAGCTAACGTAGTTGCTAGAAGATGCCGACCCTACTGTTACACTTGTTTACGACTGAGCTGCACTGGGGTAGGAACGCAATCATGGGTATATTAACCTCTAACCACACCATGGAACTGGTGCAAGATATGGGTGAGGAAACGTACCTCAATGCAGGGATGGGATAGGGATATCCCACTGTACTCCAAATTGTACACGTATCCACACTGATACATCGAGAAGAATACTGCTAGTTTTAATGGAAAACTGCCCTTTTTGTTCTCATGCTAGCTAGCACTAACCACTGCAGACATTTTGGAATTTCAGTGCCAGACAATCTCCATTGTTCAACACAAAGTGCTGTTATGGAAGTAACCATTCTGCTGGCTTGGCAGTTTTGAAAGGGAAGTTTTTAAAGGTAAAGTAATCAATAGTAAGGCCCATCATTCTGGAAGATGGTTCATTTTAGTTATAGATGTGAATGGTCTTTTTATTTTGGGAAGCTACAAAAATCATTTATGCTACAAATAAAAGTTCAAAAACCTATTTCAAGATTTTTAGCAGGAAATACTTTTAGATATATTTGTGGATGCCATACTGAATTTTGGAGGGGATTGGAATTCTATTGGGGATCCTCAATGGGATTGCTTACCTCCTGAGCTACAAGAATGAATAATCCCTCCAAATTGAATTTATGTTTGGGATTTGATGGTTTTGAGATATATATATATATATATATATATATATAAAACAATATACATTGTGTTGCAAAGATATGTCCAATCAATAATCAATTTTTGTTTAATATCCAGAGTAGATGTCTCTATTGAAACCTCTTCTCACGGACCATAAAGCCATTTTTCATTCAATCAACCTCGCTATATCTACAGATGGACAGAAAAATAACAATGACCAGAAATTTAACAAAACACTTCCGGCTGATGAACAGTTAAAGACTGCAGCTAAATCTATTAGAACTGAATGCTAGAATAAGGCAAACATGTTGAAGTTATATGGTGCATACTGGGAAACCAGAAGGTTGACCATTCAAAGAGGAAAGGTGGTTGCTAAGACCAAAAGTCTTTAATCAAAGACATTGTTACCATCTATGGACAAGAGGACTTGAGTCATCAAGACGAGCACATTATTAAAACATAATATATGAGGACAAAGCTTACGGATTCTGGACTTCCTGACGGGATGCCTCCAGGTGGTAAAGGGTAGGCAACAACACATCTGGCACGCTGATCCTCAACCCTGGGGCCCCTCAGGAGTGCGTACTTAGTCCCCTTCTATACTCCCTGTTCACCCATGACTGAGTGGTCAAGCACGACTCCAACACCGTCCTTAAGTTTGCTGACGACAAAACAGTGGTAGGCATGATAACTGACAACCATGAGACAGCCTATAGGGAGGAGATCAGAGACCTGGCAGTGTGATGCCAGGACAACAAACTCTCTCAATGTGAGCAAGACAAAGGAGCTGATCGTGGACTACAGGAAAAGGAGGGTCGAACAGGCCCCCATTAACATCGACGGGACTGAAGTGGATCGGGTCGAGAGTTTCAAGTTCCTTGGTGTCCACATCACCAACAAACTATCATGGTCCAAACAAACCAAGACAGTTGTGAAGAGGGCACGACAACTCCTTTTCCCCCTCATGAGACTATAAAGATTTGTCATGGGTCCCCAGATCCTCAAAAAGTTCTACAGCTGCACCATCGAGAGCATCCGGACCGTTTGCATTACTGCCTGGTATAACATCTGCTCGGCATCTGACCGTAAGGCGCTACAGAGGGTAGGCGGTGGTGTCAGAGGAAGGTCCAAGTCATAGACTGTTCCCTGCTAATGCACGGCAAGCGGTACTGGAGCGCCAAGTCTAGGACCAAAAGGTTCCTTAACAGCTTCTACCTCCAAGTCATAAGACTGCTGAACAACTAAACTAATCAAATGGCCACCCGGACTATTTACATTGCTTTTACACTGCTGCTACTCGCTGTTTATTATTTATGCATCGTCACTTTACAAATGACCTCGATTAACCTGTACCGTCGCTCATTGACCCTACCGGTACCCACGGTATATATCCTCATTGTTATGTACATTTCTTGTTAACTTTGAATTATTCGATTTTTAAAAACTTTTGTTGATTTAGTAAATATTTTATTAACTCTATTTCTTGAACTGCGTTTTTGGTTAATGGCGTGTAAGTAAGAATTTCACGGTAAGGTCTACTACACCTGTTGTATTCAGCGCATGTGACAAATACAATTTGATTTGAGATCAAGAACAAAGTGGATGGAAGAAGGTGAGAAAAACACTAAATATATTTTTTACTTGGAAAAAATAAATGCTGAACTCTCCTTGGTTAAACTGAACATAAATGGACATACATCAGAAATCCAAAGGAAATGTCTTGCTTTGTTACATAGTTCTATGGTAAATTATATACTAAAAGGGATAATGTTGGCGATATAACCTCTTTTCTGTCCTCCATAAAAGAGAATGCTTTGTGTATTGATGTGGAGTTCAAAATAATGTGTGACCAAAATATATCTTTGGAAGAGATTAAGAAAGACATCATCTGGTAATTAAGGTCAAACCAGTGAATTTTTTATAAATTCTATAATATTCTTTGGTTTTAGATTTGATAGATTAAAGTAACCTTTCAAATTACGACCGTTTTATTTGGCAATCCCCCAAAAATATATTTCTATTTTTTTTGTCAAGCATTCGATACGGCAGAGTATAGTTTTATGTTTGAAACACTGGATTTCTTTAGATTTGGCAATTACTTTAAACAAGTCATTCAGACATGGATGCAATAGCTCAATTAAATGACCTAAGGGGGGGGGTGGAATAGAACGGAATAGAACAGAGTCTATAAAAATCTGTGTTTGAATGTATTGTCTTCTATCTTGTTTGACTTTTAAATAAAATAGAACATTTTGCATTAAAGTATCAATCTAATGATTTGTCTGATATTGCCTGTATTCCCATAAAATGTTATTACATACCTGGGCATCAAGATATGTAAAAACCAAACAAAGGGCGAATAACATTTTTACTCCCATCACTGAGAATGTTGAGATTTGATGCTTGGTTGTTAAATGGTCACATATTGCTGTCAAAAACTGAAGAAGTATCGAGACTGCAATGGCTGCAATGGCATTGGATGTTCCCCACGCAAATAGTAAAGAAGTAGACTCTAGATCTGGGCGGTTTAAATGTGCTTGATTTTGGTACATCAGATATTATCTTTAAGACTAGGTGGATCAAGAATTACATCCAATTTGCAGATAGGATTTGGAATATTATTCCAAATCTTGTTTTTGAAAAGGTTGGTGGCATTGAATTTTTCCAAAAATGTAACTGAGCTCATTAAAATTCCCCTTAAATTATCCAATTTCCATAAGCAGGTGTTACTATTCTGGTTAATTGTATATAAATGTAGCTTTTCCCCTAATCGATGTTTGATTTGGAATAACAAAGACATAAAATATAATAATACATCATTTTTCTATAGATGGTTTGAGAACGGTATTTTGTTACTGACACAATTATTTATTGAAATGGACAAATGTATAGTTATGTAGAGTTTTTTAATAGATATGTAATTCCAGTGATGGTGAAGGACTATGCCATTGTTTTTAATGCAATACATACAGGCCTTAAGACTTTTACAGGGAATTATGTTATTGAGAGGAATGTGGAATTCAGTTTCAGCGTCCTATTAGATGGCGTATGCATCAATGATAAAAAGTGGTAGAATTTCAATCTTCTTGCTGGAGCAGGGTGGATAAATGTACAATTTGGAGTACAGCGGCACATCCCATTCCAGCATTGAGGTACATTTTCCGACCCATATCTCGCGCCAGCTCCATGGTGTCTTAATGTAACAATGATTGAGTTCCAATCCCAGTGCAGCTCAATGTACAGTGCCTTGCGAAAGTATTCGGCCCCCTTGAACTTTGCGACCTTTTGCCACATTTCAGGCTTCAAACATAAAGATATAAAACTGTATTTTTTTGTGAAGAATCAACAACAAGTGGGACACAATCTTGAAGTGGAACGACATTTATGGGATATTTCAAACTTTTTTAACAAATCCAAAACTGAAAAATTGGGCGTGCATTTCTGTATGTAATAAAACCCTTTTGTGGGGAAAAATAATTCTGATTGGCTGGGCCTGGCTCCCCAGTGGGTGGGCCCATGCCGTCCCAGGCCTACCCATGGCTGAACTCCTGCCCGGTCATGTGAAGTCCATAGATTAGGGCTTAGGGACTGATTTCCTTATATGAACAGTAACTCAGTAAAATCTTTGAAATTGTTGTTTAGTTTTGTTCAGTATAGCTAAGTAATTTGGGGCACTTTACAAGTATAAGGTCAACAAAAGTAATGACTTTTTGATAGTTAGCTGATGCTAAATATTTTTGCTAGTTAATTACAGTGCTGAAGTCTACAGTTCATCAACAGTTAACTAGCTAGCAAGCTATGTCAAAATAGCTGACAGTTACCAGTTAGCTAACGTTAGCTAGCATATCAACCAATACAGTGTTTGCTAGCTAATGTAAACAATGCTGTCTATGGCTAGATGGTGTGAAGGCTGAGAGGTGACACGTTTGTCCATTGAGCACATACAGTGAATATGATTAACGTTATCCCTTTGTCCCTCTCTCACTGCAGGATTTCTACAATTGGCCGGATGAATCCTTTGAGGAGATGGACAGCACTCTGGCTGTACAACAGGTTTGGTTGAGTTAGTCAGTGGGGAATGACTGAGGAGTCCATTTTGAGCTTCAAATTAGCTTCAAGTGTCATGATTGCAGAATGCTGTTTGTAGCTGTCAAGCCTGACATTGACGAGCTGTGCCTTATTTTAACATGGCTGCTGCCCTATAAACCTACAAAGCATCTTATCTAGTGTGATCATTGTCATCCATGTCAGAACCTTAGTCTGTTAACAAGGATGCTAGCAGAATCCGGATGTTTGACTAACCTCAGTGGTACCCTGTCCATGTTCAGTACATTCAGCAGAACATCCGGTCAGACTGCTCTAACATCGATAAGATCCTGGAGCCTCCAGAGGGACAGGACGAGGGAGTGTGGAAGTACGAGCACCTCAGGTACATTGCGTTCCTTCACTTGACTTACCAGACGTATTACTTTGACCCTATACCAACTACACACTTGACTGATTAGACTCTCTACACTGAGTGTGTCTACCAAATCAATTAGAGTAATTGATTTTGGTGTTGTCTCACTCATCTTTTTCCTTATCCCCATTCCCCCACCCACCCCTTCTTTCTCTCTGTTATAGGCAATTCTGTCTGGAGCTGAATGGACTAGCTGTGAAACTGCAGAGTGAGTGCCACCCAGACACCTGCACGCAGATGACTGCCACAGAGCAGTGGATCTTCCTATGTGCTGCACACAAAACCCCCAAAGAGGTGAGTGTTACTAAAATCAGAATTTAATTCACTCAGGGTTTTATTTTTCAATTTAGCCTGCCATGGCACAGGATGCAATTGCCTGTGTGTTTGTGTCCAGTGTCCTGCCATTGACTATACTAGGCACACGCTGGACGGAGCTGCCTGCCTTCTCAACAGCAACAAGTATTTCCCCAGCCGGTGAGCGCACACACACACACTATGTAAAGCAATACTTTGGTTTCCTACTCATACACTTTCAATCTTCTCTCCCCAGTGTGAGCATCAAGGAGTCCTCTGTAGCCAAGCTGGGCTCTGTGTGTCGCCGTATCTATAGGATATTCTCTCATGCCTATTTCCACCATCGCCAGATATTCGACAAGTATGAGGTAAGTGGTAGTTGGAAGTTCCCACTTCCCAAATCGACCTGGATTTTGGCTCCTCGTTCTTATTGAAACTGATAGAATAGCGTCACAGGGACACAAACTGCTTTTTTCTGCTTGTTTAAATTGGAAAATGTAAAGCTCATATCCACAAGTGTACAGCAGGTTGAAGAGGAAATTGAGAAGAATCAGGTCAGTTATTGTGCTTTTTTTCTGCCAGATGAGTTATGTTCCATTTTGTGGTTGTATCAAATTCAGTCAACAGGTGGCGCTTCAGACCAGGTTTCCCAAAAGCATCTTAAGGCTACGTTTGTTGGAATTAGTCGTAAAATGCTTTGGGAAACACTGATATGTGGTTATTACTAGAACTGGGCAGATGATTAGCTTCACTTCATGGTCCACTGATCCCGGCTCAGTAGTCAATGGAATGACCCCATGCAGACCAAAGCTATAATGGCACTACAGTCTATAAACTAGTGAATCAGGCACTGCTTTTCTTGAGTCACCTCTATGTCTAGAGGGTACGTGCTATGGGTTGTTTCTGGACAGAGCCTAACTCAGCCTAATTCTCTTGTTTGTTTCCCTTCTATGTCCCTCCCTGCAGAATGAGACGTTCTTGTGCCATCGGTTCACACGCTTCGTGATGAAGTACAACCTGATGTCCAAGGACAACCTGATCGTTCCTATCCTGGAGGAGGAGGTCCAGAACGCTTCAGCCGGGGAGAGCGAGGCCTGAGAGGAGAGCTGCACACAGGAGACCAGACGTGTATTCAAATACTGCTTGATTGAGCTTGCCTGTTGCAATGGAACCAAGAGAAGTCCCACATGTGCAAACCCCACCCAACTGGCACTCTAAAGCAAATGCTCAAAGTATTTGAAAGATTTCAGATAGTATTTGAACCAATGATTTTTATATACACTAGACTGACAGGGGGCGCTGTTTTGAAGCCACCGCACCTCCCAACTTGGCACCATTGTAAAACAAATGTCTACAATTGTTTTTGCCACATTTACTCTATTACAGACAGCTACATGCATAATTTGTAATTGTGTGAGCTAAAAGTAAAAAATGTAATTTTAAACATCCTTAAAAGTACTAATGTTACTGGCCCCGCTACAACAACAATACTTAAATATATGTAATTTTGTCCTTGAAACATTCAAGTGGAATTCCTATGGACTGCCAATATGGCCGACCGGTGGCTCCAAAGCCTCTCATTAGCCAATGCATAGCATCAGCAATCCAGAGTTTATATACATCATTGATTTGAACCCAGGTCTGAAACAGCTACACACTACAGACAGGCTCTCACTACTTGCTTTAACATTTTAAGCACCTGGATTTGCTCAACCTACATAAAACCATAATGTGTTGATGACAAAGGCACACTCATGGGCACCCTGTATATAACCTCTGCTCTCCCATGTCCCCCTCCATCTTGTTTTCCTGGTGCTTTACATTCTCTCTGTTGCCTTTGTTCTCTCTCGCTGAATTGTAAATGGACCCCTTGCCACTCCTGTAGATCTGAGAGGATTGGTGGGAAAATGCAGACATTTCCATGCAGCCCATTGGAAGGCAAGATGAAGCTATGACTATAATGCTTCTGTATCCAATCTGCTCAAATGTACAGGTGTGTGTAGGGTTTAGAGGCTATGGATCCATTTGTGGTTCAGAATCTCTGCTTTTGTTGCTCTGAGTACATACCTCCGTCACCATTTACCCTCCCCCTCGTCATTAAGTTATTTTGTGAGGAGTCTTGTCTATCTGCCCCACTTTTTAATTTTCCTTTTTTAATGAACTGAATTTTGTTACATTTTCATGATGTCTGTTAATAAAAAAAGACTGTTACCCAATGTGCTTGTTGACTTTTTGAAATGTCCCTTTGTATAAATTGGCCCCATCTGTCGTTTGCCACTTCATTTCTAAGATGTACGCCTCAACACCTTGATGATGAAGGTTAAGGTGGCAGATGTGAATGTGGGGCCAAGCGCTTTAAAAGTAAATCGGTCAGTATTTCTTAAGGATATAATATATTTCTTAAGCAGAGAATACAACTGCACGCAGAGGAACAAGAAAGGGAAATTCACTTTTTAATTAGATAAAACACCAATGACAACAAATGACAATTTCTCCAAAATGAAAACACTGCAACAGGTAGATAATACTGATTTGTTTCGCCATCCCCAAAAAAGGGAGCTAATTTAAAAACTTGTAGTCTGTGCATCTCTAGTAATACTTCCTGTTAACATTACGATATGTACAGCAGCATGATGTTGTTTTCTTATACAACAAGCCCTTGCTTGTTTCCCTTCACATGATCAAACATTTCAAAAGAGTCAACTGTCTCCTGAAGAAACTAGGGCTTTTGTCTCAAGATCTGAGGAGAGGAATCTACATCACTGAGCAGAATGAAACAATTGAGGCCTGATAACCAGTGCCATCCAATGACACAATAGGTGCAGGAACAGAATATCTACTGATCCGATGCCAACTGGTAAAATTGTTATAAAATACTTAAGAAATATACACTAATGATGACATCATGAACAGATTAGTGAACAATAGATGTTTAGCACCAATCAGACTGTCTGAATACAATGGCTCTAATGTACTGTATGTGTACATCTCAAAAAAGGTTTGAAATATTGTTCAATCGTTCCTACTTACCCAGGCACCCCTGTGGCTTGGCAGTCCTCTATCTCTCTCTGTGTGTGTGTGTGTGTGTGTGTGTGTGTGTGTGTGTGTGTGTATATATATATATATATATATATAAAAAAACACATCTGAACTCACCCAAGAAATGAATGTACAAACAAGCTTCTCCAGGCCTGAACTCAAACACCCAGAGTTAAACACAACCATCACAGAAAGAGAGAGGGCTGTTTGTAATATGGCTGTACTCACCGCCAGGCCCATAGACAAGTCTGACCTGGATATTGTCAGTAGCGCCAACACAGCGAACGTGTCTATTTGTCCACCTGATAAATGTTTACATCCTGCTGGGTGTGTTTATGGGAAAGGAGAGGAGGGAGAGGAGCTGGTGGCAGGATGTAGATATGCTGTGTCTCTGAACCGTGTCACCTTGAGCCTGAGCAGACGTGATGTCACGTCAGAACGAGGAGAGTTGTATTGAATTGGATTGAATAGAGGTGTTGGCAGTTCTAAAGGGGAGGGTGGATGAGCGGGTGAGGAGGTTTTCCAAAACAGGAACAATGTCTGAAAGGTGAGCAGTGACTGAAGAACAAAAACATTGGGACACATCTGTCCAACAGGTGTGTTGTGGGTCACAGGGAGATTAGTCCAGAGGTCTGCCTGTGCACAGAGAGGTTCTTCCTGGTGTGTCCTGTGCTTCCTGCTTTGTGCTGGTAACAGTTGTGTGAATGTGTGTGTCTGTGTTCTCATCACATGAAAAGGTGCAGCGTGAACAATGTGATCTTTTTGAATCATGACTAATAAGTGTATGTGTGGAAGAATGTGGGTATGAGTAAAAGTATCTCAATGTCAGTGAACACAGACTGCTTGGATTTCCCAACAAAATTTAAAAAAAAAAGGAAATAACACCACCTCAAAATGGTTCGTATGGCTTCATAATAAAATACATTAAAAAGTGCCACGTTTTGCTTTCAAAACTATGATCTTCTTGGTTAGGGAAGAGATTAGAGGGATAGATATTATCTGTGTGTTAATCTCAGGGTTCACATGCATGTGACCTCTGCCGCCCCGTCGTCCTGCTCGAAGCCTCCCTCCTCCAGGTGGGACAGGGCGCTGGGGTACCCCCCTCCGAAGACGGGGAACCCCCCGATACCCCCCGCGGTGGGGGACAGCTCCTCAGTGGGGTGTGTTCGGGGGCTGCCCACACCACGACTCACAGAATGAGTGGCCACGTCCCTCTGCATGGACCCCGCCTGGGAGAGGACAAAGAGGTGAGGAAGAGTCTAGCATGCAGTGTTAACTTTGGCAGCTATTTTAGATTTAGTTTTAGTCTTAAAATATTTTTTTGTCTTAGTCACATTTTTGTCATTTTATCATTTGTTAGCTTTAGTTATTATCAAACGACTGGACAATGTTGTCACATAGTAGTCAGTGCATCTTTTTCTATTACATAATGAATATTTAAGTTACCGCTAACTTCCATCATGTGCACATTCAGATAGCCATAACCAACTACTACTATCCCCTCATATAACTTAGCTGGCTTCATTGATATTGTGGCAGATTGTAACCAATGACAGCCATAATTAACCTTATAGGCTATAAAGACTTGGCTACAGGTTAGACCATTTACAGTTCGGATTATTTACAGCTCTGATTTTCTCCACATCATAACAGTCAAGGGGGGTAAATAAATTGTAGTTTTACTGTACACCTAATATTCAACAAATACCATTTGTTTTTCCCCATTGGAAAAAAAACGACCACAACTAGCATTTGTAGACCACGGCGTGAGATCGGCAACACAGATAAATAAATAACAGTGCACATGAGAAAATATAGAGCTTCTGATGTGATCAAAGCAACAACCACAAAAAGCCTACATGAAAGAGAGTAAACATGATTGTTTCTAGTTGATATCAGTTACAAGCCAAGTGTCCTGGCTTCGCAAGTTCAAAAGATTGATGAGTGTGACCGCCTGGGAGCTTTGTGGGAGAGCCAGGCAGATCAGCTCAATCAGACCGTGCAACTGAAAGATGTTCATTCTGCCAATGAGAGGATTGCATGAAATATTCTGCATGCATGCATGTTTAGGATTGGACAAAACTATGGAAGCCCATTCCCACTGATAATTAAGAGTAAATAAATAGGCCAATGCTATCTCAAAATATCTTGGGGCCCAGAGTTTTTCCTAATCTGGTTGACTAACCCAGTGGTTCTCAAACCTGTCCTCGTGGACCCCCAGCCGGTTCATGCATTTGATCTTTCCCAGAACCAGCACAACTGATTCAACTTGTCAACTAATCATCAAGCCCTTGATTCGGTGAATCAGGTGAACTCGTTCTGGAATAACACAAAATTGTGAAACATCTGGGGATCCCCGAGGGGAGGTTTGAGGACCACTGGACTAACCTAATCAGGTAAAATTTCAGACCGTAGTTGGAGGGTATGACATAACAATAAATCAACTAGAAAACATGTTTATATGATGGAACCAGATATTTTATAAATCAGGTCATGTGGTTAAAAATAAATAAATAGACAACTGCGATTGGACAATAGAACTAACAGGGCTGAGTTTGCTTTATGCAGTGTTGCTTCGTGTAGGCCTTTGCATCTGTAATTAAAAGGTTACTCACACAGTATGTCATCACTATTGTGTCGATTGATTAATTCCAGTCAATTCTGGAATGATAAGGTCTAGGTAGCCTAGCCACCCGAAGTTTGAATATAAACCAAATTTGATCACATTTGACGAAACGAATGAGGAAACAAATGAGGAAACATATCCTATATGTATGTTCTATTACCTCAAAACTTGGAGTTAGTATCTCAAAACTGAGATAGTATCAACATTTTTGAGTGTCGGAAATGGGCTCTCACAAAACAGATGAAAAGGAGTTTAATGTCAAATTAAATGTCCATTGGGCTCCCAAGTGGCACAGTGGTCTAAGGCACTGCACCCCAGTGCTAGAGGCGTCACTACAGAACCTAGTTCAATTCCAGGCGGTATCACAACCGGCCATGATTGAGAGTCCCATTTGTAGTCAGGAAAAATAGGATTTAATTTTTTTAATTTATTGTTGATGAAAATGTACACTGCTACCATGTACCTGTGATGATTTCAAATGTTCTATGCAATAACACCAAATGTTTTGCAGATAGTCAGGGATGTCATCAAATCCTGCCTGAATATCCAATTAAAACAACTAACATCATATCGAATGCAGCACAGATGTGTGTCATTGCTAGTGCTAACGTAATACAATTCATTGATTAGTATGATAATGCCAAAATCTCACTCTGATTTCATCTTTATCTTATAACAAAAACCCACAAGGGGCAGTATTGTCCCAAAAATAGCAACTTTCCTGGTGTAGTATTTTGTGCTAACTGAAGCCAAGCCCTCACCTGGTTCCTCTGTGGTACCGAAGATGTCTTGACTGGTCTCTGTAGGAACACCACCTGCTTGGTGGCCAGATTACCATCACTGGAGACACACAATCTATATATTAGAAAGGAAAATCCTCATACAAGGCCTGATGACCCGGTCTACAAAATGGACCAGTTTGTTCCAGCAAAACATCAATTATGTGTGTTACCTGTCATGGCGGATGATAGGTGTGGGCAGGACACAGGTGAGCAGCCAGCCAAACTCAGCCAGTGTGTGAAGGAGTGGCCCGTAATCTGTCTTCACATCAGAACCCTATACAACACAGCAATGATGTCACACACTGGACACAGGCAATTGTTGCATGTTTTCTACACTTTGTTTATCCATCTTGTAGTATTACGATTAGGGTTGTTGGCACACAAACACACTCCTGAGACACATTATGTTGCTCGCAAGTGAATGTCATTCACCACAACTAGTTGTTTGAGCTGTGTTTACTTGGACACACACAGAGACGTAATTGTAATGCTAATCTCTCCCCCAACAGGATCTTCCCCAGAGAATATCTACCTACTGCAACACATTCACCTGTCCTCACTGGCTGAACCACACACACAGGTATTACGTAACACACACGGCTCTCTGACCTCGATGACGGTCCACTGCTCCACTACGATGGTGTCGTTGGCAGGAGGGGCAGTGCTTCTCTCCTCATAGACAAACAACCCCTCTAGAGACCTGGGCACGGGCTCACCTGAGACAACACACACAGATAATCAATCAACATACAATGCATATCTACCAGAAAACACACACTCAAACACTATGAGTTACACAAATGCAAATCAGTAGACAGATGTTCATCAGCAGATACCTTTACTGTAGCGGCTGAAGTGCATTGTGAACAATGCTCTACACGTGGCAGTGAATTCCAGATAGTACAGAAATGACACTACCGGTCAAACGTTTTAGAACACCTACTCATTCAAGGGTTTTTCTTTATTTTTACTATTTTCTACAATGTAGAATAATAGTGGAGACAAACTATGGAATCATGTCGTAACATTTTTTTTTTTAACAAATCAAAATATATTTGAGATGTGACATTCTTCAAATAGCCACACTTTGCCTTGACAGCTTTGCACACTCTTGGCATTCTCTCAACCAGCTTCGTGAGGTATTCACCTGGAATGCATTTCAATTAACAGATGTACCTTCTTAAAAGTTAATTTGTGGAATTTCTTTCCTTCTTAATGCGTTTGAGCCAATCAGTTGTGTTGTGATAAGGTAGGGGTGGTATACAGAAGATAGCCCTATTTAATTAAAATATTTTATTTAACAAGGCAAGTCAATTAAGCACAAAGTCTTATTTACAATGGCGGCCTAGGAACAGTGGGTTAACTGCCTTGTTCAGGGGCAGAATGACAGATTTTTACCTTGTCAGTTCGGGGATTCGATCAGCAACCTTTCGGTTACTAGTCCAACGCTCTAACCACTAGGCTACCTGCTTCCCCTACCTGCTGCCCCTACCTGCTATGGTAAAAAACAAAGTCCATATTATGGCAAGCACAGCTCAAATAAGCAAAGAGAAACAACAGTCCATCATTACTTTAAGACATGAAGGTCAGTCATTCCGGAAAATTTCAAGCACTGAAAGTTTTTTCAAGTGCAGTCGTAAAAACCATCAAGCACTATGATGAAACTGGCTCTCATGAGGACAGTCGCAGGAAAGGAAGACCCAGAGTTCTCTCTGCTGCAGAGGATACATTCATTAGAGTTACCTGCACCTCAATTGCATCCCAAATAAATGCTTCAGAGTTCAAGTAACAGACACATCTCAACATCAACTGTTTCTCTCTACCATATCTGACAGCGCTTTGGTCTTGGCCATAGTGGAGTTTGGAGTGTGACTGTTTGAGGTTGTGGACAGGTGTCTTTTATACTGATAACAAGTTCAAACAGGTGCCATTAATACAGGTAACGAGTGGAGGACAGAGGAGCCTCTTAAAGAAGAAGTTACAGGTCTGTAAGAGCCAGAAATCTTGCTTGTTTGTAGGTGACCAAATACTTATTTTCCACCATAATTTGCAAATAAATTCATTAAAAATCCTACAATGTGATTTTCTGGATCTTTTTTCTCATTTTGTCTGTCATAGTTGAAGTGTACCTATGATAAATTACAGGCCTCATCGTTTTAAGTGGGAGAACTTGCACAATTGGTGGTTGACTAAATACTTTTTTGCCCCACTGTATATAACCCCTAGTATTTATTGTCTATACACACACACTAGGTAAGACCTGAGCAGACCACCCCCTGTATTTTTGTTAGAGCACCAGGTGATGCTAAAAGATTAGGTAAGTAGTGGGTAGGCAGGTAAGGTAGGAGAGGGGGCTCTTTAACTTTTACTTTCTTTGGTTCCGTCCAGACCCTTTTCCCCAAATTACCATGTGAAGGAATAAATAAATTCCCAGTAAACAGTACATGTTCTGCCTTTGTCATCCTTACAAATCCTTACGCACCTACAGTCCCATTCATCTTTCACTCCACGGGGAGTTGAGTTGTAGCAGGCTGTTGCGTTCCCTCTTCCTAGAGGCTTACGTAACATGACCTTATGATCACTTGGCTACACAGCCGATGCCCCCCCCCCCCAGACTATTTCAATAACACGGTACCTAATTTTGTTTACCTGTCGGCCCCAGCCTCAAACTCCGATCCTGTACGTACCTAACTGACCCGCTCTGCCCATTCATCGCATTTACCCGTTGTCTTAGCTCTCCTGATCAACACCTGTAATTGCGTTATGCCTCTCTCTAATGTCAATATGCCTTGTCTACTGCTGTCTTGGCTAGTTCTTATTGTTTTATTTCACTGTAGAGCCATCAGTCCCGCTCAAAATGCCTTAGATAGCTATTTTGTCCAACACCACACACATGCAGAGACCTCACCTGGCTTAACTGGTGCCTCCAGAGACGAAACCTCTCTCATCGTCACTCAATGCCTAGGTTTACCTCCACTGTACTCACATCCTACCACACCCTTGTATGTACATTATGCCTTGAATCTATTCTACCACGCCCAGAAATCTGCTCCTTTTATTCTTTGTCCCCAACGCACTAGACGACCAGTTCTTATAGCCTTTAGCCGTATCCTTATCCTACTCCTCCTCTGGTGATGTAGAGGTTAACCCAGGCCCTGTTGCCCCCAGCACCACTCCTATTCCCAGGGTGCTCTCATTTGTTGACTTCTGTAACCGTAAAAGCCTTGGTTTCATGCATGTTAACATCAGAATCCCCCTCCCTAAGTTTGTTTTATTCACTGCTTTACCATACCTCTGCCAACCCTGATGTCCTAGCTGTGCCTGAATCCTGGCTTAGGAAGGCCACCCAAAATTCAGAAATGTCCATCCCCAACTACAACATTTTCTGCCAAGATAGAACAGCCAAAGGGGGTGGAGTTGCAATCTACTAAAGATATAGCCTGCAGAGTTCTGTCATGTTATCCAGGTCTGTGCACAAACAGATCGAGCTTCTACTTTTAAAAATCCACCTTTCCAGAAATAAGTCTCTCAGCCGCTTGTTACAGGCCCCCTCAACCCCCAGCTGTGCCCTGGACACCATATGTGAATTAATTGCCCACCATTTATCTTCAGAGTTTGTACTGTTAGGTGACCTAAACTGGGATATGCTTAACACCCCGGGCCGTCCTACAATCTAAGCTAGAAGCCCTCAATCTCACACAAATGATCAAGGAACCTTCCAGGTACAACCCTAAATCTGTAAACATGGGCACCCTCATTATATATCATCCTGACCAGTTTCAGTGATTTTGCAATTCGTTCCAGTCATTGGCAGCAGAGAACTGGAAGGAAAGGTGGCCAAATGAGGAGTTGGCTTTGGGGATGACCAGTGAACTATACCTGAAACTGGAGTCTTATATCTCCCCTCACTGTAATATAAGCAACAGTTGTCAGAACAGCTTACCAATCATTGCACCTGTACACAGCCTATCTGTTAATAGCCCACCCAACTACCTTATCCACATATTCTTTTTTGCTCCGTTGCACCCCAGTATCTCTACTTGCACATTGTCATCTGCACATCTATCACTCCAGTGTTTAATTGCTAAATTGTAATTATTTCGCCACTGTGGCCTATTTATTGCCTTACCTCCCTAATCTTACTATATTTGCACACACTGTATATAGATTTTTCTATTGTGTTATTGACTGTATGTTTGCTTATCCCATGTGTAACTCTGGTGTTTGTCGCACTGCTTTGCTTTATCTTGGCCAGGTCGCAGTTATAAATGAGAACTTGTTCTCAACTGGCCTATCTGGTTAAATAAAGGTGAAATAAAAAATAAAAAACTGTTCAGAGGAGACTGTGTGAATCAGGCCTTCATGGTCAAATTGCTGCAAAGAGACCACTACTAAAGGACACCAATAATAAAAAGAGACTTTCTTGGGCCAAGAAACATAAGCAATGGACATTAGACCAGTGGAAATCTGTCCTTTAGTCTGATGTGTCCAAAATTGAGATTTGTGGTTCCAACCGCCATGTCTTTGTGAGACGCAGAGTAAGTGAATGGATGATCTCCGCATGTGTGGTTCCCACCATGAAGCATGGAGGAAGAGGTGTGATGGTGCTTTGCTGGTGACACCGTCTGAATTATTTCGAATTCAAGGCACACTTAACCAGCATGGCTACCACAGCATTCTGCAGTGATATTTTGATTTGTTTAACACTTTTTTGGTTACTACATGATTATTGGTTACCATGTTATTTCATAGTTGTGATGTCTATGTAGAAAATAGTAATCATAAAGAAAAACCCTTGAATGGGTAGGTGTTGTAAAACTTCTCATTAGAATGACAATGAACTAGTTACAGACATAGAGATGTAGGCTATGTGCACATGCGCACACACAAGAATTTGCCTGTGTGTGTGAGAGAGCGACAGAGAGAGACTCCTGTGTGCTATATTCCCAGGCCCCAGATGTCTACAAATGATGTGGATTTTTGCGGCTGCTGCCAGTCTATGGCGTAACAGGAAGCCAGGTCGGGAGGTTGGGAATAGAGCTCCAAATATAGCCACAGTGGGAGAGATAAGGGAGGAGGCAGAGAGGGGTAGAAAGGAGGAGGAGAATGAGAGAGAGGAGGGGGAGAGAAGAGGAGGGACTAAGAGACAGGAAGTGACTCGTCTGGGGGACATAGGGGGAGGGGAGACAAAAAATTAAAGGAACTCATTTTTGAGAAGATGCAAAAATAGATAAAGTAGCAGAATGAGAGAGGTGGATGAGGACAAAGTGTTCTATACTCTCTGGTCCTCTGGAGCTCAGTTGGTAGAGCATGGCGCTTGCTTTGCCAGGATAGTTGGTTTGATTCCCTGGACCACCCACATGTTAAAAACATATGCATGCATGACTAAGTCACTTTGGATAAAAGCGTCTGCTAAATGGCATATATTAATATATTATTATTATTATTAAATCCCATCCTCTCTTCCAGAGAAGTAAAGTGTCACAAGATATTGACCTATCATTACACTAATGCTCTTTGCTGGAGATCTTACAACTCCAAAGCAAGATGTCACAGCATGTATGTTGTTATTGCTTTTTAAGCTTGGTGTGGCTGTTATACAGTATGAGTCTTACATCCACCTTAAGAGTCTCTCTATATCTCAGCATTTGACAGTACCTTTGGGTGTGTCCCAGTACACAAATGAGTCCACCAATGACCAGCCTTTGCGGTAGTAGGCTGCGGTCAGCTCCAGCCAATCGGCCTCCAGCGCGCTGACCACCTGACCCTTCCTGGACACACGCATGGACAGTGCCCCCTGGTGGTACTGACAGGCCAGAGCTTCCAGCGGAGCACAACCTGGTGCCCATGAGTGGAAGAACACCAGCAACCTTAGGTCTGGGGGGGGGGGGGGGGGGGGGTATGAGGTAGATGGTCAGATCAAGAGAACAAGAAAGAAGGTGCAGAGACAACAGACATTGGCGGTCTATGTGAACTCATCTCGCCCTACTTAGGATGAGGACGTCTCAGTCTGTATGGTTGTCTCTGTGGTGAGGAGTTGTGCCCTGCTTGGTGGGTGAGGGTTAGCTGACTGACATGCAGAGGCCTCTCCTACCCCAGGGACCTCAGTCAGTGTCTTCAACACAGAGTTCAACTGAACATCACTGACAGATCAGGGGAGAGGCGGATGAGTAGTGTTGAAGGGAGAAACAAATCTAGGACTCCACAGTGTGGCTGTGATGTGTTCAGCATTTTGAGGTTGTGTGACGTTAAGAGGAGATAGCAGATATAGCCCACATGTCAACATTGTTAAGGTGAGGGAACAGATGAGGAGAGAAGAGAAGTAGTCTCGCGTTGCCAGCCTTCCAAGTCGTGAGAAAGTAGAAGCCTGGGAGCTGAACAGAAGACGAGACACGGGAATAAAAGAGAAGAGAACTAGTATCTCACCAGGGCTGTAGGTAGGGCTGTGATCCTCCAGTTCTCCTTCTCCAGGAGGGGTACATGGAGGAGTGTGTGGGGGGGATCGATAGCCTCTCCTGGGGCTAGGCACCCTGCCGTTACTGCCCCCTCCTCCAGCCTGCTGGAGCACTGAGCCCACAAACCTCACTCCGCCCCGGGCACTACTGTTCACCCTGTCGATCAGTGCTCTAACAGTGTCGTCTGTCAGGGACTCCCCTGGGATAGGCCACTCCTCCACCCTCAGCACAGGAACACTGTGACACATGGACACCACCTGCTTACTAAGAGACAGAGGGAGGAGAGAACAGAAGAAAGGAGAACAGAACAGAGACACAGACGTTCAGTCATTGTACTGCAGGTTCAAACTGGTAATCACAAGCTGCATACAGGGCATTCATTCATCATTCATGTGTTTTGACTGTTAGCTACTCTGAGACTGTAAAGCCATGTCTAATCTGTATGCATTAGCTTGGTAAATAGTCTCTTGCTACAGAGCCCTGTCCAGCTGGAGAGTTCATACTTGATTTGTTTTTGTCAGTGTTTGCAGACAGAATTCATAATTTATTAATTGGCCATGCATGAGATGGCTACTACTTTCTAAACATAAAGCATAAACAACCATACTAAATATGTAGTGTATGTATATATACACACACATACACATTGTAGTATATGTATATTCAAATAAAATACACATTTTAATAATATGTAATATTACAGGTTTGATAATAACACAGAAGGTACCATGTGTGAGATTCTGATGCCCTATTGGCCTTGAGAGAGCTGTTGTTGTCAGGGTACATTTCTACCCAATGGCAACCCCTGCAGCTCAGAGCCCCACAAAACATACTCTCCAGGAGTCTCCCCCTAACCCCTCCCCCTTAAACAGCAGTCTGACCTCCCACTGAAGTTGCATTAAATATGCAGCCACATCATCTATCATTCATCTACAGTATTTACCAGGTTGGATGGGTTAAGGCTGGGTAGCTTGTTCCAATTGCTGAGCTCAGATTAAGGGATGGGTGGGAGGGTTATGGGTTGTGGCGGCCCCTGGCCTAGGCACAGATCTAAGGTAAGTTTTGTGTTTTACCTCCCAAATGGTTCAAACTGATTCTAGAACGGGGCAATTCTACCTGGAGCGGCTGTCTGTGTGTGTACGTGCCTCCAGGCATTCATGCTTGTGTGTCTGGTACCTGGGTCGTGGGCGGGCCAGGATGGCTCGGTAGAGCAGGCTGAAGGGCAGGGAACGCGTGCGTCCAACAGAGAGAATGATGGGATGCAGAGTGGTGAGGACATAGCCCTGGGTGTAGTAGGGCTGCAGGGCCTGGGACAGCTCGCACAGAGAGGACACATACTGCACCGTGGGGCGACTACCTGAAGGGGAGGGGAGGAGGGGAGAAAGAAAAAACAAAGGAAGTGGAGAGGAGATGAGACATGGGGAGGATGAGGAGAAGAACAGAGGGGAAAAAGGGGCAAGGAGAGGAGTAAATAAGGAAGATAAAAGAGAGAAGGAGAAAGAGGAACACAGTGAGTCAATAAAATCACTAGAAACTCCTGCATAAAGAAAAGAGGAAGGAGGAGTTGAGGCTAGCAGCATGACATCTGTCTTCCTCTGTCTGTAGTCTAACCCCAGAGGTTAAGTCTGTCCTGAACTGAACATCAATCAGATCTTCTTGTCTGTCTGTCTGTATATATGTGTGTCATATAATCTCTTTAGCAGGCCCTTGCTATTCCCTAGTCATACCCAGCGGAGATAAGAGGGGAAATGCTGAGGTATTCACACAGAGAGAAAGTGGAGAGTAGAAGGCCAGTCTGGAGACTCTGGACTGTCCCATAAGCAGACAGTTTACTGTAGCAGACAGACACTCTTATGCAGAGTGACTTAATCATTAAATAATGCTGCCAGTCTCACACTAGCAGCACATCACTTCACAAACTCTTCTCATGGTGTACAGCTAACAGTTCCAAAATAAGACATCTCCTCTTGCTATGCTGATCAGACAGATGTCTGTTCATCCAGTGGTTTATCTTTCACCACCAGTAACCCTGACAACCCTAACCCAGGGCAGGCCCTGATGAGAGGACACCACCATAGAACCACCAGTAACCCTGACAACCCTAACCCAGGGCAGGCCCTGATGAGAGGACACCACCATAGAACCACCAGTAACCCTGACAACCCTAACCCAGGGCAGGCCCTGATGAGAGGACACCACCATAGAACCACCAGTAACCCTGACAACCCTAACCCAGGGCAGGCCCTGATGAGAGGACACCACCATAGAACCACCAGTAACCCTGACAACCCTAACCCAGGGCAGGCCCTGATGAGAGGACACCACCATAGAACCACCAGTAACCCTGACAACCCTAACCCAGGGCAGGCCCTGATGAGAGGACACAACCATAGAACCACCACCACCACATACTCTGCTATATATACACACTGTAGCTTACCAGCTACCTCTCTAGCTGTGGTGGTGTTAATGTGGTAGTGCCTCGCTTACATTGGTATTCTAGGGGTGTTGCATTAAGTTAGGACTGAAGTCATGTGTTGCCGGGGTTCTTTTTTTGGTTTCAGTTGGTTTGCAGTGTTGTTGCAGGGCGGCAGGTAGCCTAGCGGGTTAGAGCGTTGGGCCTGTAACCGAAAGGTTGCCGGTTTGAATATCCACGCCGACAAGGTGAAAAATCTGTCAATGTGCCATTGAGCAACCCTAATTAACTATAGCTGACCCTGTAAAACAACATTTCACTGCAGCTATCCGGTGTATGTGACAATAAAACATATGTTGGTGCTGCTGGATAGTTGTCTGTGTTGAGGGGGCATTGTGTTAATGTTTGTTGATAACATGTGACTAGTCTGTCTGGTGGAGTTGTTTTCTATAGTTTTCTCACGACTCTGTCTGGAGACCTATAGCATCACCATACATCCTGTGTTCACAAAGAGAGTCTGTTCACAGGGCTGGCTCGGTGCCGGAGACATACACTCACACCCGAAAGTAAACACAATCACAGTCAAGCATGCATGTAAGCACACAAAAACAAACACCAAATCCCATTTTTAGACATAAAAACAAGCTCCACACATTTCAACTGACGGAACAAGCTCATCATATATTTACACACATTCACACACAAAACACACTCCCACTCAAATCTCATACACACACTCTCTCCCACACACACTCTCTCCCACATAAACACTTCTGGGACGGAGTTAATAACAGCTTGTTACTGGACGAGAAGCTCTTGAACTGGTGGTGTCTCTGTCATCTCAGCATTTGTGTCTGAGTGTGTGTGTCTGTTGGGTCCCACCTGAGCAACGAAAATGACATTTCACCAAAAGCTCCCTAGAGGAGCTCAACGCCAGGCTATTAATCCAGTCTCTCCCTCTCTCTCTCTCTCTCACACACACACACACACAGACAAGTCTCTCTCGCCTGGGCTCTTTTGTCCCTCTCCATCTCCCTTCTTTCAGCCACCTCACACCCCCTCCCATCACCACGGCCCACCCTTGTCAACCCACACACTGAGCCCTCTGTTCTCTACTGTGTGTGAGAAAAAGAGAGGAGAGGGGGAGCACAGGAGGGGGAAGAGAGAGGGGCCGACTGTGGAAAGAATGAGGGAAATGGGGAGAAATTAGAGGAGGAAGGAGATACCAAGTGTGGCGCAAAAAAGGGGTTTACAAGAAAGATTTTATGAGCCAGAAAGCTTGTGTGTGAAAAGGAAGCTTGTATAAAAGTGAGGAAGAGGGAAAGAAAGCTGGCAAAAGAAGAAAGGTGAGTAAAGAAGAGAAAGAATGAGGGTAGAAGGAGACTTAAGGAAATTGAGAGGAAAAAGAGAAAGGGATGCTGGATTTCAAATATAGACATTTCCATTGAAAAAGACCCATGAGTACCAATATGTGAAGTTCATAGGAACATATCAAATTGGGTATCAGATTAAATCTAAGAGTCCATATTTTGGGGAATTTAAGGCATACAATTGTTTTTCACCAATTTTCCAAAATGTGCCATAAGTTAAGGCATTGATTTCTGGATAAATAGATGAAGACAAAAAAAAAATCTGCCAGAAAAAGTCTTAAAGGTATCAGAAATACATCAAAAAACAATAATGTTATGTGAAGGACACCTACTAGAATTACCCCCCCCCCCCCCACAACAAAAATCAGTAACATAATGTCTGCAACTGAATTGGCTATAATTACCTGAATCTTCAGGAAATGTTGGTAATGAACAGAAAATCAAATGGAATTTAGGTCATTTATACTTAAATAACAGAAAAAAACTGTATTCATATATATTGTATTAATGTATTATACCTGTGTCCATACATGAGTTTCTAATAGATAGACCATATGGTTCAAGAGAAAATAGCCTACTCAACAGCATCTAATCAACAATGGCATTCTTTTCTATTAACCCTTCCAACTGTGTTCACAACGGACACCAGTTTGACGTTAAAACATTGACAACAAATACAATGCCTATAGAATTTCTTCACATTTTATTGTGTTACAAAGTGGGATTAAAATGGATTTAATTGTAATTTTTTGTCAACAATCTGCACAAAATAATCTGTAATGTCAAAGTGGACTAATAAATCAAACAAAAAATACTAATATACCTTGATTAGATAAGTATTCTGTATTCACCCCCCCCCCCCAGAGTCTTTCTGGGTAAAGCTCATAAAAGCTTTGCACACCTGCATTGTGCACTATTTGTCTATTATTTTTTAAATTCTTCAAGCTCTGTCAAGTTGTTGGGGATCATGGCAAGACAGCAATTTTCTAGTATTGCCATAGATTTTCAAGCAGATTCAAGTCAAAAATGTAACTTGGCCAATCAGTAACATTCACTGCCTTCATGGTAAGCAACTCCAGTGTAGATTTGGCTTTGTGTTGCAGGTTATTGTCCGGATGAAAGGCTGGCTTAAAGCAGACAGAAGCAGGTTTTCCTCAAGTATTTTGCCTGACTTGAGCTCCATCACGTTTCTTTTCATCATAAAAAAACTCCCCAGTCTTTGACGATTATCAATAAGTGCATCGATGACGTCGTCCCCACAGTGACCGTACCTACATATCCCAACCAGAAGCCATGGACTACAGGCAACATCTACACCAAGCTAAAGGCTAGAGCTGCCACTTTCAAGGAGCGGGACACTAATCCGGACGCTTATAAGAAATCCCACTATGCCCTCAGATGAACCATCAAACACAGGACTAAGACACTAGCTCTGACGTTTGTTGGATGTGGCAGGGTTTGCAGACTATTACGGACTACAAAAAGGAAACCCAGCCTTGAGCTGCCCAGTGATGGGAGCCAACCAGACGGGATAAATGCCTTTTATGCTCGCTTTGAGACCAGCAACACTGAAGCATGCAGGAGAGCACCAGCTGTTTTGGATGACAGTGTGATCATGGTCTCCGTAGCCAATGTGAGCAAAACCTTTAAACAGGTCAACATTCACAAGGCCGGATGGATTACCAGGACGTGTACTCTGAGCATGCATGGAACAACTGGCAAGTGTCTTCAACTACATTTTCAACCTCTCCCTGACCGAGTCTGTAATACCTACATGTTTCAAGCAGACCACCATAATCCCTGTGCCCAAGAAAGTGAATGCAACCTGCCTAAATGACTACCACCCCATAAAACTCACGTCGGTAGCCATGAAGTGCTTTGAAAGGCTGGTCGTGGCTCACATCAAAACCATCATCCCGGAAACCCTAGACCCACTCCAATTCACATACCGCCCCAACAGATCCACAGATGACGCAATCTCAAATCGCACTCCACACTGCCCTTTCCCATCTGGAAAAAAGGACCACCTATGTGAGAATGCTGTTCAACACCATAGCGTGTGTTGCGTTCAACACCATAGTGCCTACAATGCTCATCACTAAGCTAAGGACCCTGGGACTAAATACCTCCCTCTGCAACTGGATCCTGGACTTCCTGACAGGCCTCCCCCAGGTGGTAAGGGTAGGCAACAACACATTTGCCACGCTGATCCTCAAAGTGGGGGCCTCTCAGGGGTGCGTGCTTAGTCCCCTTCTGTACTCCCTGTTGACTGCATGGCCAAGTACGACTCCAACACCATCATCAAGTTCGCTGACAACAAATTCTACCGAATGTAGAAACCTTTCTTTATCTATTTCGAGACAGTGAAATTTCCCTCTACTCCACAGTAAACTCCCTACCTAAGCTTTGTATTTAATTGATCTACCTTTGTGTGTTTAACATTAGCCTGTCTTATTATATTTTTTCTATTCATTTTGAAGACTAGCCATGTTTTTTTAGTGCACTTTGTTGTTTCTAATGTAAGTTGTGTTATGAAAGTATTACTTAAGTATTTAATATTTTTTTCGCATGGGCATATACATTCCTACCTCATTCAAAAAGCATGTTCCCATGGTATATCGAATATATAAAATCCCATGTGCAATGTACTGTATTTCAAGCATACTGTAATTGAAAGAAATAAAAATGAAAAATAAAAGTTTGCTGACAACAACGGTGATAGGCCTGCTCAGCAAAGATGAGACAGCCTATAGGGAGGAGGTCAGAGACCTGGCAATGTGGTGCCAGGACAACAATCTCTCCCTCAACGTGAGCAAGACAAAGGAGATGATCGTGGACTATAGGAAAAGGAGGGCCGAACACGCCCCCATTCATATTTACAGGTTTGTAATGGAGCGGGTCGAGAGTTTCAAGTTCCTTGGTGTCCATATCAACAAACTATCATGGTCCAAACACACCGTGAAGACGCCTCACAAGTCCTCGACTGGCAGCTTCATTAAATAGTACCCACAAAACACCAGTCTCAACATCAACAGTGAAGAGGCTACTCCGAGATGCTGGCCTTCTAGGCAGAGTTTATTTTTAGTGGCCAGTCGGAGATGCCTTTTTCTTTGCAACTCTACCTAGAAGGCCAGCATCCCGGAGTCGCATCTTCACTGTTGATGTTGAGACTGGTGTTTTGCGGGTACTATTTAATGAAGCTGCCAGTTGAGGACTTGTGAGCCATCTGTTTCTCAAACTAGACACTAATGTACTTGTCCTCTTGCTCAGTTGTGGATCGGGGCCTCCCACTCCTCTTTCTATTCTGGTTAGAGCCAGTTTGCGCTGTTCTGTGAAGGAAGTAGTACACAGCATTGTACGAGATCTTCCGTTTCTTGGCAATTTCTCGCATGGAATAGCTTTCCTTTCTCAGGAAAAAAAATAGACTGACGAGTTTCAGAAGAAAGTTCTCTGTTTCTGGCCCTTTTGAGCCTGTAATTGAAACCACAAATGCTGATGCTCCAGATACTGAACTAGTTTAAAGAAGATCAGTTTTATTACTTATTTAATCAGAACAACAGTTTTCAACTGTGCTAACATAATTGCAAAAGGGTTTTCTAATGACCAATTAGCCTTTTAAAATGATAAACTTGGATTAGCTAACACAACGTGCCATTGGAACACAGGAGTGATGGCAGCTGATAATGGACCTCTCTACATATGCATACATATTCCCTTAAAAAAAATCTGCCGTTTCCAGCTACAATAGTCATTAACATTGTCTACACTGTATTTCTGATCAATTTGTGCTTGATCAAAAAAGTGCTTTTGAACGGTAGTGTACATGTACAAATGACCTCGACTAACCTGAACCTCACACATTGACTCTGTATATAGCCTCACTATTGTTATTTTATTGTGTTACTTTTTAAAATTATTTTTTACTTTGGTTTATTTAGTAAATATTTTCCAAACTCTATTTTCTTAAAACTGCATTATGGGTTAAGGGCTTGTAAGTAAGCATTTCATGGTAAGGTCTACACCTGTTGCATTCGGCGCATGTGACAAATAACCATTTAATTTGATTTCATGCAGTCACCACCATGCTTGAAAATAAGGAGGCAGTTACTCAGTGGTGTGTTGTGTTGGATTTGCCCCAAACACAGGGCTTTGCATTTAGGCCAAAAAGTGTGTTGTCTTGCCATGTTTTTTGCAGTATTATTTTAGTGCCGTGTTGCATACATATATGCATGTTTTGTAATATTTTTATTCCGTATATATTTTATTCTTCTTTTCACTCTGTCATTTATGTCATTATTGTGGAGTTAATACAATGTTGTTGATCCCTCCTCAGTTTTCTCCCATCCCAGCCATTGACCTCTGTAGCTGTTTTAAAACTTCTCATGAGCTTAGTTCAACTGTTACAGAACCCAAAATAGATGCTTGTTTTACTCCAATGTTTGTTTGCAGACACAGTATAGCCTCAAAAAATGCTTAGAACTATAATTTTGATATCATGGCTGGTCAGTCCTTGGATCCATAGCTCTGGCTATGAATTTGAGAGTTTTTTTTCTCCCAACCTCATCCCTAACACTTTGTTATTGTTTCAACTGCTGATTGCCACTTTAAAGATATATTCAATGTCTGATTTGTTATTGTTACCCATCTACCAATCATTGCTCTTCTTTATGAGGCTTTATGAAGCTCATTGGTCTTTGTAGTTGAATCTGTGCTTGAAATTCAATACTTGACTGAGGGACCGTACAGATGTACAGTATCTATGGGGGACAGACGAAGGGGTGGTCATTCAAAAATCATGTCAACCCCTATTAATGTATAGAGTCCACATATCTTATGTGATTTGTCATGCCAAATTGTACTTCTGAACTAATTTGGGCTTGCCTTAACAAAAGGGGGAAAATACCTATGCAACGACTATATTTTAGTTATTTTGTTTTTTTATTACATTTGTAAAAAATAAAATATATAAAAAAAGAATCTAAACAATATTCACTGTGACACCATGGAGTATTTTTTTTTTTACAACTAATATATAATATATTTCCATTCCACTTTAAAATGCAACAAAATGCCCCCAAAAAGTGGGTGTAGACACTAATGTACAGTGCCTTATTGACCTAGTAAAAATAAATAGGTGTAGAAAAAGGGGAATTCATGTTGAAACCCTTATATTAAACACCATTGGAATTCACTAAGTTGATGGTTTATATTTTAGGTTAAAGTTAAGCTTTGTCACAAAAATATAGAATATCTTATTTAATTATTTCACATATGTTACATGTAATAAGTCCACACAGAGGACCAGAGAGTGTTACAGAAACCTGTGACAATCTGATGTACCCAAAAGGGCCACTAGATGTATTGTGATAGATTACATCAAATCTTTGAAAGATGCCAAAATTCTGGTAGTTTACTGGTAAGCTTCAAAATGTTCCAGTAATATACCATCCCATTGTAATCCTAGCTACAATGGGAAATCAAAATGCTCACCAACCACAGTTGGGTCACCTGCCTCTATCTCCAGTTAATAATGTCACCTCTCCCAGCTCCTACTGACACCTACCCGTGAGCCCCCTCTCTTTCCATTTACTTTAACCAGCATCCTCACCCATTGAGCACCGACCAACACTGGATGTCCGTGGATATTAAAAAGTAGTTTGGTCAGTCCACCAGGGCCTTGATGTTAACATCCACAGACAGACATGACTGAACCTGAACCTGTCATATCATGTTTCACAAGTTTGGATAGCACAGTACAGTAGTGACTAGAGCACCGTAGAGTACATTATAATAGTGAGTAGAGCACAGTAGTGACTAGAGCACCGTAGAGTACATTATAATAGTGAGTAGAGCACAGTACTGTACAGTGACTAGAGCACCATAGAGTACATTATAATAATGAGTAGAGCACAGTAGAGTACATTATAATAGTGAGTGATACATGAGAATGCATTTCTCCTCATAATTATGAATTTCTGTGTAGTACAGACCAGGGACCCATGATGTAATTCCGTTACCAGGTGTAAATCCACTTCACTTCAATAACCAAAAGAGATTTTTCAAAGTGAAGATGCCATGTCATAGCTGACACCCCAGTCTTTCTGCAGACATCTTTGAATCTTAAGTCGGAGCGGATATTTAATTTAAAAAAAATTAATGGTGTCCAATTGTTGTAGTAGCTACTATCTTGTCTCCTCGCTACAACTCCCGTACGGGCTCGGGAGAGACGAAGGTTGAAAGTCATGCGTCCTCCGATACACAACCCAACCAGCCGTACTGCTTCTTAACACAGCGCGCATCCAACCCGGAAGCCAGCCGCACCAACGTGTCGGAGGAAACACCGTGCACCTGGCAACCTTGGTTAGCACGCACTGCACCCGGCCCGCCACAGGAGTCGCTGGTGCGCGATGAGACAAGGACATCCCTACCGACCAAGCCCTCCCTAACCCGGACGACGCTAGGCCAATTGTGCGTCGCCCCATGGACCTCCCGGTCGCGGCCGGTTACGACAGAGCCTGGGCGCGAACCCAGAGTCTCTGATGGCACAGCTGGTGCTGCAGTACAGCGCCCTTAACCACTGTGCCACCCGGGAGGGCCCGGAGCGGATATTTAACAGAGTTTTGGAAAAACGTGGTTACCCGAGGGAGATTTCATCATAATTCCTTTAACAAAGTTCCCATCTGCAGAGGAAATTGTTAAAAGTAGTCCTTGTGCATATACACTGAACAAAAATACAAACACAACATGTAAAGTGTTGGTCCACATGAGCTGAAATAAAAGATCCCAGAAATGTTCCATACGCACAAAAAGCTTATTTCTCTCAAATCTTGTGCACACATTTGTTTACATCCCCGCTAGTGAGCATTTCTCCTTTGCCAAGACAATCCATCCACCTGACAGGTGTGGCATGTCAAGAAGCTGATTAAACAGAGGTGCACCTTGTACTGGGACCAATAAAATGAGATTTTGTTTTCACATAACACAAAGCCACAGATGTCTCAAGTTTTGAGGACTTGTGCAATTGGCATGCTGACTGCAGGAATGTCCACCAGAGCTGTTGCGAGATAGAGAAATTAACATTTAAATTACCATAAGCCACCTCCGTCGTTTTAGAGAATTTGGTAGCGCGTCCAACCGGCCTCAAAACCGCAGACCACATGTATGGTGCCGTGTGGGCGAGCGGCTTGCTGATGTCAACGTTGTGAACAAAGTGTCCCATGGTGGCGGTGGGGTTATGGTATGGGCAGGAATAAGCTATGGACAACAAACACAATTGCATTTTATGGATGGCAATTTGAATGCACAGAAATCCTGTAACGAGATCCTGAGGCTCATTGTGAAGCCCATTTTTTTAAGGTATCTGTGACCAACAGATGAATATCTGTATTCCCAGTCATGTGAAATCCATAGATTAGGGCCTAATGAATTCATTTCAATTGACTGATTTCCTTATATGAACTGTAACTCAGTAAAATCTTTGAAATTGTTGCATTTATGTGTTTGTTCAGTATAGTTTGTTCAGTATAGTTCAGTATAGTTTCAGTATAGTTGAAAACTTTAAAATCAAGTTAACAAAAACATTCTTCAAACCGTAATCCTGTTACTGTGGAATTCAGTGGCGGTTGGTGCCATTTTAGATTAGGGAGGACAATATATATATTTTTTAGGATTATGGCTTTCTATTACATAGAATGGATGAATTATTCATATTCCATTAACCCAGCTCAATGTAATGTCGATAGATTTAGGCTACTACATTTTCCCTACACCCATCATGAGGTTGCTACAACGTAGCCTACAAATTAAAGTTTACAATGTAGGTGCACAGGTCGAAATGTTTTTTTTAAATAATCAAAGTGACAGACAGTGACACATTCAATACCGCTTTAAACACTCTTGCCTGCATCTAGCTGATCTAGGGTATAATCATTAGTCCAAATTGTTGCTCGTTCAGGTATGTTTATCCCAATTTTGTTTCCGTTTACTTCTGTTTAAGAAGCGTTTGTCAACACAATTAGCAGAACGAATACACCCTTGATCATCCGCAAGCGGGGCGGCAGGGTAGCCTAGTGGTTAGAGCGTTGGACTAGTAACCGGAAGGTTGCAAGTTCAAACCCCCGAGCTGACAAGGTAAAAATCTGTTGTTCTGCCCCTGAACAGGCAGTTAACCCACTGTTCCTAGGCCGTCATTGAAAATAAGAATTTGTTCTTAACTGACTTGCCTGGTTAAATAAAAAGGTACAACTTTTTTTTTTTTTTTAAACACAGTTCACGTTCAGCCACATACAAACAGCATGATCACCTTGCTCCTTGTATAATTCCTTCTCAAATCTACGTGCTATACTTCTCTCACCTTTTCCCTTCACTTGTGGACTTCAGTGCACAACTGTGACCAGGCAAAAAAACTTTCCAAGCCAAACCTTCAAACCATAACCGCTACACACAGCCTACATCGTTGTCACCACATTAGCTAACGTCATAGTCAACATAGCGACTAAAACTAACATGTTAGTAAACCCGCTACAATCATTCAGTAGTGTACAGCTTGCAGTTTAGCAGTTAAACCAGCAAGGCCCAGTTGACAATACAGTACTATAACCAAAAGCTTACCTTGACTTGCAGTGTTGGATAGCCATAGCTAACATCGTGTCCCTCTCTGTTTGAGCTGGTGTTTGAGTAGGCTAAACCAGCTAGCTGCATTTGTTAGCTAAGTAAGTTAAAACATATTCTTTTTTTTTAGCTAACTCTCTCGCTCTCGCTTCTCCTTCATTTTTTAAGAAACGAATTTGTTAAACACTGTTCAACTATTGTCTTTCTCCCTCTTTGAGTTAGCTACTCACCACATTTTATGCACTGACGTGCTAGCTAGCTGTAGCTCATGCTTTCAGTTCTAGATTCATTCTCTGATCCTTTGATTGGGTGTACAACATGACCATTCATGCTGCAAGAGCTCCAATAGATTGGAGGACGTCCTCTGGAAGTTGGAATAATTATTGTGTAAGTCTATGGAAGGGGGTGAGAACCATGAGCCTCCTAGGTTTTATAGTGAAGTCAATGTACCCCAGAGGAGGACAGAAACTAGCTGTCCTCCAGCTACACCATGGTGGTGCCCCAGAGAGTGCTATTGAGGCTACTGTCGAACTTCATTGCAAAACAGTGTGTTTTAATAAATTATTTGGCGACGTGAATATATTTAGTGAATATATTTAATGGTTTTAATGTTCGTCCTCCCCTTCCTCTGCTGAGGAGCCACCACTGGTGAAATTGCCCGTACACTACAGGAATAAACATGAGGACAGAGTGTGTAGATCTCATGTAAAGTGGAAAGGATTATCCTAATAGGATTACCAAGGCCTCTGTTAACAAATCATTACATTAGCTAAATACTATACCGGGCTAGACAATCTGGACCCTCTCTTTCTAAAATCATCTGCCGAAATGGTTGCAAACCCTATTACTAGCATGTTCAACCTCTCGTTCGTATCGTCTGAGATCCCCAAAGATTGGAAAGCTGCCACGGTCATCCCCCTCTTCAAAGGGGGAGACACTCTAGGCCCAAACTGCTACAGACCTATATCTATCCTACCCTGTCTTTCTAAGGTCTTCGAAAGCCAAGTGAACAAACAGATAACCGACCATTTCGAATCCCACTGTACCTTCTCCGCTATGCAACCTGGTTTCAGGGCTGGTCATGGGTGCACCTCTGCCACACTCAAGGTTCTAAACGACATCATAACCGCCATCGATGAGACATTACTGTGTAGCTGTATTCATCAACCTGGCCAAGGCTTTCGACCCTGTCAATTACCACAATCTTATTGGCAGACTCAACAGCCTTGGTTTCTCAAATGATTGCCTCGCCTGGTTTACCAACTACTCTCTGATAGAGTTGTGTGTCAAATAGGAGGGCCTGTTGTCCGGACCTCTGGCAGTCTCTATGGGGGTGCCACAGGGTTCAATTCTCGGGCAGACTCTCTTCTCTGTATACATCAATGATGTCGCTCTTGCTGCTGGTGATTCTTCCTAAGTATACTTCTGGCCCCTCTTTGGACACTGTGTTAACTAACCTCCAGACGAGCTTCAATGCCATACAACTCTCCTTCTGTGGCCTCCAACTGCTCTTAAATGCAAGTAAAACTAAATGCATGCTATTCAATCGATCACTGCCTGCACCTGCCCGCCCGTCCAGCATTTACTACTCTGGACAGCTCGGACTCAGAATATGTGGACAACTACAAATACCTAGGTGTCTGGTTAGACTGTAAACTCTCCTTCCAGACTCACATTAAGCATCTCCAATCAAAGTTTAAATCTAGAATCGGCTTCCTATATCGCAACAAAGCATCCTTCACTCATGCTGCCAAACATACCCTCGTAAAACTGACCATCCTACCGATCCTCAACTTCGGCAATATCATCTATAAAATAGCCTCCAACACTCTACTTAAACTGGATGCAGTCTATCATAGTGCCATTAGTTTTGTCATCAAAGCCCCATACACTACCCACCACTGCGACCTGTACGCTCTCGTTGGTTGGCCCTCGCTTCATACCCTTCGCCAAACCCACTGGCTACAGGTTAACTACAAGTCTCTGCTAGGTAAAGCCCCGCCTTATCTCAGCTCACTGGTCACCACAGCAGCACCCACTCGTAGCACGCGCTCCAGCAGGTATATCTCACTGGTCACCCCCAAAGCCAATTCCTACTTTGGTCGCCTTTCCTTCCAGTTCTCTGCTGCCAATGACTGGAACGAACTGCAAAAAAAAAAAATCACTGAAGCTGGAGACTCTTACCTCCCTCAATAGCTTTAAGCACCAGGTGTCAGAGCATCTCACAGATCACTGCACCTGTACATAGACCATCTGTAACCAGCCCATATACCTACCTCATCCCCATACTGTATTTATTTATCTTGCTCCTTTGCACCCCAGTATCTCTACTTGCACATTCATCTTCTGCACATCTACCATTCCAATGTTTAATTGCTATATTGTAATTACTTCGCCACCATGGCCTATTTATTGCCTTACCTCCCTTATCTTACCTCATTTGCACTCACTGTATGTAGACTTTCTTTTCTTTGTTTCTACTGTATTATTGACTGTATGTTTTGTTTATTCCATGTGTAACTCTGTGTTGTTGTATGTGTCGAATTGCTATGCTTTATCTTGGCCAGGTCGCTGTTGCAAATGAGAACTTGTTCTCAACTAGCCTACCTGGTTAAATAAAGGTGAAATAAAATAAATAGACCATTCTGCCAATCAGGGCCCTGCGACTTCACTGGAAACTCCAGTTAGCCGAACAGAGCAGAATTGATTCTTCACAGTGTGTTAAACCATATCACTACATCAGCCAGGTTTGAAATGTACCACTGCCCTTGTAGTCTCCTCCAAATGTAATATAAACTCTATAATCAGAGATAATCCAGCATTTTCTAGGGTCTGGTTCCAGTCAGATTAACACAGAGAGAGAAAGAGAAGAAGAGAGATTATAGTATATTGAGGTTGCGTTGAATTTGTTCTGGAATTACATCCTCATATGGTCCAGGTGAGGCGAAAATTAATTTGCCACATACAGACAAATACCAACATCTAGCCTGGTTCCAGGTCTGTTTCTGCCACCTTGCCAACTCCTACGGCCATTGGCGTAAGAATGACCATATGAGTTGGCAAGACAGCACAAATAGATCTGGGTCCAGGCTACTAAGAACAGGAGGCTGATGAGAATCCAGGCCTAGCTGTCAATCGAGGTAAACAACCTTGGAAAGAGAAGAGTCATAATATTTTAGGATAGCTGGGTGGTTGGATACACTTATCCCTCATCCCTAAATCCTTTAATCTTTCAATCTATCCTCCTATCCAACTAATATCCTCTAGGGCCGGGACGACACCAGTATCTCCATACTCGTTAGTATCATGGCAAGAAAACAAAACACAAAGCGGATTTAACTTCTTTAGGAAAACACCAATAATGTTGCAAACATCATGTTGTCATCCAGAGTCACATGTATTTATTTTCCAAGCTATAGCACACAATATGCTACATACAGCAGGTGTTTAAAGGACCAAAGAGTTAGATCTGCTTCGTGTTTTCATTTTTGCCGTGGAAAAAATATCGTCACAGACCAAATATCCTCCCATCCAGCTTGAATTATTAATCTCTCTAGCCACCTCTGTCCAACCACAAATCCAATCTCTCGACCTGTCACCCCTCTGCCAGTTAATTTATCCATCTAGCCACCCATCCAGCCATCCCCTTTACATCTCTCCATCCCCCACTCAGCCCAGTAGAGCCCCTGTGGATCAACAGTGTGAGGCCCACTCTGCCCCCCCCTCTTCACGGGCTGCCGTCCAGCCTCTGTCCTTGGTCCAGCTGAGCTCTCCAGCCCTCCCTTCCTCCCTCAATCCACACTGACTGTACTGCGGGGCTAAACTAATCAGCATGTGAGGCTTTAGCCATTAGACATTAGCCACTTTGATGTGATGCCCCTGGCCTCTGCTTCCGCCACAGGGAGGAGTAATGGTGCTTTAAAAGGAGGCCAAGCTACTGGGCTGGGCTGCTACTGGGCTGAGGGGTGGGGGTGTGCATGTGAGGGAAGATGCAGCCAGCAAATGGCTTAGGAGAGAGGTTGTGTGTGTGTCCCAGAAATGTTTCAAGGAGAAGTGAGGGAGAGAAGAGGGAACATGTAGTGGGTTCTAACTAGTCCCCAATCTTCAGGCAGGTCCAGTGTTGATGCTAACACTAATGTCAATACTGAAGCTAAATCCCACTAGTTTGGCATAAAGCAGAGAACAGCAATGAAACTGATCCAAGATGGATGATTAAGGACGCTATTTCTAATCTTTATTAATCTGTCCATTTGGCTCTGCCTCACACTGAAACATCTGGCTCAGAGGCTATGGAGGAGAGAACATGGTAGTAAGCAGTCAACCTAGCCACCTATCCAGTGAAATACCCGGGTACTGGAGGTCATGGGAGTCACACTTGACTTGGGAAGGTATAGTACCTATAGCAAGCATCAAATGTCAATCAAATGTGGCTAAGCTCTTCTCATAAAGAACTAAGACAAGTAATGCTTTGATAAGGTGTAGCACAGACAGGCACACAATACAGCAGTACCTAGAGGCATTCAGAGGAGTAGGTACTGTCTGGCTGCACCTTTAAACCCTTGAGAGTCATGTCGAATTATAAGCATCATATTGTTTTCATTTCCAGCCTCTTGGAGTGCGCCTGCTACTCAACCGTCAGTGTGCGGGTCTCTATACACGCCTATAAAGCAGCTTACAGTGCAGTCAGAGGTATTCTATTATTTTTATTTGACCCTGCTGGTCATCTATGCACATTTTAACATCTTGGCCATGTTCTGTTATAATCTCCACCCGGCACAGCCAGAAGAGGACTGGCCACGCCTCATAGCCTGGTTCCTCTCTACTTTTCTTCCTAGGTTCTGGCCTTTCTAGGGAGTTTTTCCTAGCCACAGTGCTTCTACACCTGCAGACCCTCAGGCTGTCTATACATCTACAGTATATACAGTATTTAGAGTTGAACTTGACAACATGAACCACAGTCCTAATATGTACACAGTAGTACATATCATTTGATATTTACATTAAGCAGTACTTCATTATTTCAATCATGTCTATGAGGCTGTTTTTTTTCTTGACAAGGATTTGGCTGGTGTGGAAGTCACAACTACCAGCCTACACAGACAGGGACTCCTAAATCCAGGTGAACAGGATTTGGCTGGTGTGGAAGTCACAACTACCAGCCTACACAGACAGGGACTCCTAAATCCAGGTGAACAGGATTTGGCTGGTGTGGAAGTCACAACTACCAGCCTACACAGACAGGGACTCCTAAATCCAGGTGAACAGGATTTGGCTGGTGTGGAAGTCACAACTACCAGCCTACACAGACAGGGACTCCTAAATCCAGGTGAACAGGATTTGGCTGGTGTGGAAGTCACAACTACCAGCCTACACAGACAGGGACTCCTAAATCCAGGTGAACAGGATTTGGCTGGTGTGGAGGAAACCCAGGACTTTCTGCTTACCTCCAAAATAAACTAAGGTCACTAAACTGTTGAGGCAGGTGAGGCAGTTTACGTACTCACGTACACACTTATTGAGAATATATACATAAATGTATTTAGGCTTTGTCCAGATAAGGGCTGGGTTGTGCTGTAGAATAAGAGTGACTGTATCAACTGTATCAACTAGTGGGCTTTACTCCAAACCCCTGAACTGGGAGCCCAGCCACTTTCTACTGTGTCCATTATTCTGCAAGCCCAAACCCAATAACCCATGTAGACATAACCACATCCTCATATCTACAGCTCATAGGCCTAACCATAAGGACAGAGGCTGCACAGTGAGAGAGATAGTGGCGACTCACACTAGGGAGCCTCAGTCTACAGAGTGAAATACATTACAAGTATTTATTAGGGAATGGGGTTGAACACGGTTATATGGGTTCAACGCCCTTATTTGGGTTCTACCAGATACTAAACTAACAACACTCCATCTAAAGTGGAATACACCACTGTTTACATGGCTGGCTTCTAGCTAAACAAATGTTAGCATTATTTCCCTTCCAAATAGGTCATTGGTACATCAACCAGTCCCAAGCTCCCTCATGTTGTAGAGATTACACCAAAAACACTGCATTCTGACAAAGGATGCTGTTGCACTTTCAGATGATCAGAAATCATATAATAATGTGGTGGCAGGTGTCTGTGAGATTAGGACAGAAGGGAAGGTATTTTTCCTTTCACATAGATGCGAACACACTGGAAGAAAGGGGTAAAGAGAAAACTTCGACCTATTTCTCTGGACGAGAAAATGACAGCACTGTTGCTAGGAGAGAGGACCTGAGCCACTGCACACGTGTAGTGTTCCAATTAACATCAGCCACATGAAATACCATTGCAGCCTATTTGAAAAACAAACCTGCCGTTTGTAAACCACTGTTCAAAAACCAAAATCCATACATAGTCAAAATAGTGACAAGCTTGAAAAGCACCTAACCCAGGTTATTTCAGAGGAAAATAGTCATTCATGTTTTTCTTTCGTTCATAGCCTCGTCAATATCTAAAGAAACATTGTTTATAATATATCCTAAGTATTATACTTAATGTATCAAGGTGAGACCCAAATGCATACCTTCCAAACTGAAATCCAGTAGCACATACTCGTAAACGGTGTCGGTTTTGATCTCTACTTGTGGTCTCTTCAGAGTGGAGTAGATCTTCCCGGGGCTGCTGTCCTCCGGGTCTTCCAGTTTCCTCAATCCGCAGCCCATAGTGCTGTGGTGGGCTATCCAGCTCAAACTGCCCGTGCACGGTGACGGGAAGAGCCCGCTCCGCTATACAAACAGTTTTGTTCTTGCTATTAAATTAACGGGATTACTCCATCCCCGGAGACGCTATTAATCCGTTTGAGTGCCACCGGATAATCACTGTTATTTTTTATTTTGGGGGGCAATTGTACAGTGAGAATATTATTTTTCTGTAAAAACTTATTTTGAAACGAAACGTGCGTCTGGAGCGTGCAGCTCTCGTTCCCTCTTGAAAAAAACTAACGGAAAAAAGTTACATTTGACAACTCCTCTGCGCGAGCGGCTACTTTGTTGCAAACGTCGATGAATTGTCAACAAATCCACTTTTGGTTTTATTTTCACCGATAAAACGATATCACGTGTAGCTTATCACCAGCACCGAATCGTCTAAACGAGAGTGGTTTCACTAAAGCCGAATAATACGTCTGTGTGATTTAGAAAAGCCAAAGCAGCTTGCAGGAGACAGAAAAAATGGGAGGACCGAAGGAGAGGAGGTGATTTGGGCAACAACATCCACTGATGTCTAACTGAGGAAGTTGTAGCCTAGCTCTATTTTGATGATATTCTGTCACACTTCATGTAGTTTAGGTCATAGATAATATAACATTGTTCAACCTCTATAGTTTAGGTTTGTGCTGTTTAGTGCAAAGAAAATACACTGTTACCCTACTACTGCAGGGCAGGGTAACCTTTTCAGGTGATATGGAGTTCCTTATATAATTAGACCATACTTTTGTATGAATTTACAACCCCAGTAACGTTAGATCATATTGAGGGCATTGGTATAATTCAAAGCCACCGGAGCCACTATATTCTCGGTAAAGTTCAAATAGTTACTGTAAGTAATTGGAGTTACAAAGTGAATGACAGGATGTGTGACCAAGGTGTGTACCACTCCACCTGTTCAAAGGTTTATGGAGCAGATAGTTTCATTCACCTGTCATTTCCATTACCAACACTTTCTCTAAGTCAGTGACTGAAGTCCAAGGTCCATCTCTATAGTTATGGCCCATAACTCATATCTGCCTAATTATCTAAGACACAGGCATGTTGACATGTGCACAGTCAATCTATCGACCCCATCTTTTCACTACTGGAGGTCCATTATGACGTAATTGAAACGTTCTATGACAGAGAGGTTATTCAGAGTGGTGGGCATGTTGTCCATTGTCCATCTCAATTGAAGCTGTTTTGCCAATAGATACAGATTTCTATTTGATTGTTAAATTTGACTATCTCCAGACAAGGGAACTGGTGACAATTAGCAATATACACTGCTCAAAAAAATAAAGGGAACAGTAAAATAACACATCCTAGATCTGAATGAATTAAATATTCAAATTAAATACTTTTTTCTTTACATAGTTGAATGTGCTGACAACAAAATCACACAAAAATGATCAATGGAAATCAAATTTATCAACCCATGGAGGTCTGGATTTGGAGTCACACTCAAAATTAAAGTGGAAAACCACATTACAGGCTGATCCAACTTTGATGTAATGTCATTAAAACAAGTCAAAATGAGGCTCAGTAGTGTGTGGGGCCTCCACGTGCCTGTATGACCTCCCTACTATGCCTGGGCATGCTCCTGATGAGGTGGCGATTGGTCTCCTGAGGGATCTCCTCCCAGACCTGGACTAAAGCATCCGCCAACTCCTGGACAGTCTGTGGTGCAACGCCAGGTACCGAGATGAGATCCTCAGACCCCTTGTGAGACTATATGCTGGTGCGGTTGGCCCTGGGTTCCTCCTAATGCGGCGTTGGTGGATGGAGCGAGACATGATGTCCCAGATGTGCTCAATTGGATTCAGGTCTGGGGAACCGGCGGGCCAGTCCATAGCATCAATGTCTTCCTCTTGCAGGAACTGCTGACACACTCTGGCCACATGAGGTCTAGCATTGTCTTGCATTAGGAGGAACCCAGGGCCAACCGCACCAGCATATGGTCTCACAAGGGGTCTGAGGATCTCATCTCGGTACCTAATGGCAGTCAGACTACATCTGGCGAGCACATGGATGGCTGTGCGGCCCCCCAAAGAAATGCCATCCCACACCATGACTGACCCACCGCCAAACCGGTCATGCTGGAGGATGTTGCAGGCAGCAGAACGTTCTCCGCGGCGTCTCCAGACTGTCACGTCTGTCACGTGCTCAGTGTGAACCTGCTTTCATCTGTGAAGAGCACAGGGCGCCAGTGGCGAATTTGCCAATCTTGGTGTTCTCTGGCAAATTAAAAACGTCCTGCACGGTGTTGGGCTGTAAGCACAACCCCCACCTGTGGACGTCGGGCCCTCATACCACCCTCATGGAGTCTGTTTCTGACCGTTTGAGCAGACACATGCACATTTGTGGCCTGCTGGAGGTAATTTTGCAGGGCTCTGGCAGTGCTCCTCCTGCTCCTCCTTGCACAAAGGCGGAGGTAGCGGTCCTGCTACTGGGTTGTTGCCCTCCTACGGCCTCCTCCACATCTCCTGATGTACTGGCCTGTCTCCTGGTAGCGCCTCCATGCTCCGGACACTACGCTGACAGACACAGCAAACCTTCTTGCCACAGTTCACATTGATGTTCCATCCTGGATGAGCTGCACTACCTGAGCCACTTGTGTGGGTTGTAGACTCCGTCTCATGCTACCATGCCAGCATTCAAAAGTGACCAAAACATCAGCCAGGAAGCATAGGAACTGAGAAGTGGCCTGTGGTCCCCACCTGCAGAGAACCACTCCTTTATTGGTGGTGTCTTGCTAATTGCCTATAATTTCCACCTGTTGTCTATTCCAATTGCAACACAGCATGTGACATTTATTGTCAATCAGTGTTGCTTCCTAAGTGGACAGTTTGATTTCACAGAAGTGTGATTGACTTGGAGTTACATTGTGTTGTTTAAGTGTTCCCTTTATTTTTTTGAGCGGTGTACATTTGAACCAACTGAACTGAAATGAAGTCTGTTGTGTGTGCCTGTGTGTGTTATCGCTCTCTCTTTCTCTCGTTTTATTTTATTTTTATAATATGTTTATTATTTTACAATAAAAAATCAAATAAAAAAGACAGCAATACTAACAATGCCATTGATTGTCCTGTTGAATGGGATGGCCCATTTAGAGGACAAAACTTAACTCACACACACACAAAATAAAACAACATCCTATTAGGTGGTACATGTATAAGAAGACAGCATATAGTCATTACAAGCAGTGTAGTTAAGCCAAAAATAATATTGAGTGGAGTACAGCACAGAGTAGCAGCAGATCGTCAACCCAGTTATGAAGCGGGACTCGACCATTTATCCAGTATCGGCTGCCATTTTTTGTAAAACATTGAACTTCTATTGGAGGTATTGTATCGAATCTTTTCCATATGTATTACATTCCCTAAATCCCGTAACCACATTTCAAAGGTGGGTACAGTCTCCAGTTTCCAAAATTGCAATATGAGCCTTTTGGCTAATAGAGTACAAAGAGAGACAGCTTTCCCTTCGTGGTTATTCCCATCAAATCAAATTTATTTATATAGCCCTTCGTACATCAGCTGATATCTCAAAGTGCTGTACAGAAACCCAGCCTAAAACCCCAAACAGCAAGCAATGCAGGTGTAGAAGCACGGTGGCTAGGAAAAACTCCCTAGAAAGGCCAATACCTAGGAAGAAACCTACAGAGGAACCAGGCTATGTGGGGTGGCCAGTCCTCTTCTGGCTGTGCCGGGTGGAGATTATAACAGAACATGGCCAAGATGTTCAAATGTTCATAAATGACCAGCATGGTCGAATAATAATAAGACAGAACAGTTGAAACTGGAGCAGCAGCACAGTCAGGTGGAAGTTGAAACTGGAGCAGCAGCATGGCCAGGTGGACTGGGGACAGCAAGGAGTCATCATGTCAGGTAGTCCTGGGGCATGGTCCTAGGGCTCAGGTCAGTTGAAACTGGAACAGCAGCATGGCCAGGTGGACTGGGGACAGCAAGGAGTCATCATGTCAGGTAGTCCTGGGGCATGGTCCTAGGGCTCAGGTCCTCCGAGAGAGAGAAAGAAAGAGAGAAGGAGAGAATTAGAGAACGCACACTTAGATTCACACAGGACACCGAATAGGACAGGAGAAGTACTCCAGATATAACAAACTGACCCCAGCCCCCCGACACATAAACTACTGCAGCATAAATACTGGAGGCTGAGACAGGAGGGGTCAGGAGACACTGTGGCCCCATCCGAGGACACCCCCGGACAGGGCCAAACAGGAAGGATATAACCCCACCCACTTTGCCAAAGCACAGCCCCCACACCACTAGAGGGATATCTTCAACCACCAACTTACCATCCTGAGGCTGAGTATAGCCCACAAAGATCTCCGCCACGGCACAACCCAAGGGGGGGGCGCCAACCCAGACAGGATGACCACAACAGTGAATCAACCCACTCAGGTGACGCACCCCCTCCAGGGACGGCATGAGAGAGCCCCAGCAAGCCAGTGACTCAGCCCCTGTAATAGGGTTAGAGGCAGAGAATCCCAGTGGAAAGAGGGGAACAGGCCAGGCAGAGACAGCAAGGGCGGTTCGTTGCTCCAGAGCCTTTCCGTTCACCTTCCCACTCCTGGGCCAGACTACACTCAATCATATGACCCACTGAAGAGATGAGTCTTCAGTAAAGACTTAAAGGTTGAGACCGAGTTTGCGTCTCTGACATGGGTAGGCAGACCGTTCCATAAAAATGGAGCTCTATAGGAGAAAGCCCTGCCTCCAGCTGTTTGCTTAGAAATTCTAGGGACAATTAGGAGGCCTGCGTCTTGTGACCGTAGCGTACGTGTAGGTATGTACGGCAGGACCAAATCAGAGAGATAGGTAGGAGCAAGCCCATGTAATGCTTTGTAGGTTAGCAGTAAAACCTTGAAATCAGCCCTTGCTTTGACAGGAAGCCAGTGTAGAGAGGCTAGCACTGGAGTAATATGATCACATTTTTTGGTTCTAGTCAGGATTCTAGCAGCCGTATTTAGCACTAACTGAAGTTTATTTAGTGCTTTATCCGGGTAGCCGGAAAATAGAGCATTGCAGTAGTAGTAGTAGAAGTGACAAAAGCATGGATTAATTTTTCTGCATCATTTTTGGACAGAAAGTTTCTGATTTTTGCAATGTTACGTAGATGGAAAAAAGCTGTCCTCGAAATGGTCTTGATATGTTTTAGTTTTATTTGAGACGACTGTACAACCATTAAGATTAATTGTCAGATTCAACAGAAGATCTCTTTGTTTCTTGGGACCTAGAACAAGCATCTCTGTTTTGTCCGAGTTTAATAGTAGAAAGTTTGCAGCCATCCACTTCCTTATGTCTGAAACACATGCTTCTAGCGAGGGCAATTTTGGGGCTTCACCATGTTTCATTGAAATGTACAGCTGTGTGTCATCCGCATAGCAGTGAAAGTTTACATTATGTTTTCGAATAACATCCCCAAGAGGTAAAATATATAGTGAAAACAATAGTGGTCCTAAAACGGAACCTTGAGGAACACCGAAATTTACAGTTGATTTGTCAGAGGACAAACCATTCACAGAGACAAACTGATATCTTTCCGACAGATAAGATCTAAACCAGGCCAGAACATGTCCGTGTAGACCAATTTGGGTTTCCAATCTCTCCAAAAGAATGTGGTGATCGATGGTATCAAAAGCAGCACTAAGGTCTAGGAGCACGAGGACAGATGCAGAGCCTCGGTCCGATGCCATTAAAATGTCATTTACCACCTTCACAAGTGCCGTCTCAGTGCTATGATGGGGTCTAAAACCAGACTGAAGCATTTCGTATACATTGTTTGTCTTCAGGAAGGCAGTGAGTTGCTGCGCAACAGCCTTCTCTAAAATTTTTGAGAGGAATGGAAGATTCGATATAGGCCGATAGTTTTTTTATATTTTCTGGGTCAAGGTTTGGCTTTTTCAAGAGAGGCTTTATTACTGCCACTTTTAGTGAGTTTGGTACACATCCAGTGGATAGAGAGCCGTTTATTATGTTCAACATAGGAGGGCCAAGCACAGGAAGCAGCTCTTTCAGTAGTTTAGTTGGAATAGGGTCCAGTATGCAGCTTGAAGGTTTAGAGGCCATGATTATTTTCATCATTGTGTCAAGAGATATAGTACTAAAACACTTGAGCTTCTCTCTTGATCCTAGGTCCTGGCAGAGTTGTGCAGACTCAGGACAACTGAGGTTTGGAGGAATACGCAGGTTTAAAGAGGAGTCCGTAATTTGCTTTCTAATAATCATAATCTTTTCCTCAAAGAAGTTCATGAATTTATCACTGCTAAAGTGAAAGTCATCCTCTCTTGGGGAATGCTGCTTTTTAGTTAGCTTTGCGACAGTATTAAAAAGGAATTTCGGATTGTTCTTATTTTCCTCAATTAAGTTAGAAAAATAGGATGATCGAGCAGCAGTAAGGGCTCTACGTTACTGCACGGTACCGTCCTTCCAAGCTAGTCGGAAGACTTCCAGTTTGGTGTGGCGCCATTTCCGTTCCAATTTTCTGGAAGCTTGCTTCAGAGCTCGGGTATTTTCTGTGTACCAGGGAGCTAGTTTCTTATGAGATTTTTTGTTTTGTTTTTAGGGGTGCAACTGCATCTAGGGTATTGCGCAAGGTTAAATTGAGATCCTCAGTTAGGTGGTTAACTGATTTTTGTCCTCTGGCGTCCTTGGGTAGGCAGAGGGAGTCTGGAAGGGCATCAAGGAATCTTTGTGTTGTCTGTGAATTTATAGCACGACTTTTGATGTTCCTTGGTTGGGGTCTAAGCAGATTATTTGTTGCAATTGCAAACGTAATAAAATGGTGGTCCGATAGTCCAGGATTATGAGGAAAAACATTAAGATCCACCACATTTATTCCATGGGACAAAACTAGGTCCAGCGTATGACTGTGACAGTGAGTGGGTCCAGAGACATGTTGGACAAAACCCACTGAGTCGATGATGGCTCCGAAAGCCTTTTGGAGTGGGTCTGTGGACTTTTCCATGTGAATATTAAAGTCACCAAAGATTAGAATATTATCTGCTATGACTACAAGGTCCGATAGGAATTCAGGGAACTCAGTGAGAAACGCTGTATATGGCCCAGGAGGCCTGTAAACAGTAGCTATAAAAAGTGATTGAGTAGGCTGCATAGATTTCATGACTAGAAGATGTCATTTTTTTTTTGTAAATTGAAATTTGCTATCGTAAATGTTAGCAACACCTCCGCCTTTGCGGGATGCACGGGGGATATGGTCACTAGTGTAGCCAGGAGGTGAGGCCTCATTTAAAACAGTAAATTCATCAGGCTTAAGCCATGTTTCAGTCAGGCCAATCACATCAAGATTATGATCAGTGATTAGTTCATTGACTATAATTGCCTTTGAAGTAAGGGATCTAACATTAAGTAGCCCTATTTTGAGATGTGAGGTATCATGATCTCTTTCAGTAATGACAGGAATGGAGGTGGTCTTTATCCTAGTGAGATTGCTAAGGCGAACACCGCCATGTTTAGTTTTGCCCAACCTAGGTCGAGGCACAGACACGGTCTCAATGGTGATAGCTGAGCTGACTACACTGACTGTGCTAATGGCAGACTCCACTATGCTGGCAGGCTGGCTAACAGCCTGCTGCCTGGCCTGCACCCTATTTCATTGTGGAGCTAGAGGAGTTAGAGCACTGTCTATGTTGGTAGATAAGATGAGAGCACCCCTCCAGCTAGGATGGAGTCCGTCACTCCTCAGCAGGTCAGGCTTGGTCCTGTTTGTGGGTGAGTCCCAGAAAGAGGGCCAATTATCTACAAATTCTAACTTTTGGGAGGATAGGAAACAGTTTTCAACCAGCGATTGAGTTGTGAGACTCTGCTGTAGAGCTCATCACTCCCCCTAACTGGGAGGGGGCCAGAGACAATTACTCGATGCCGACACATCTTTCTAGCTGATATGCACGCAGAAGCTATGTTGCGCTTGGTGATTTCTGACTGTTTCATCCTAACATCGTTGGTGCCGACGTGGATAACAATATCTCTATACTCTCTACACTCGCCAGTTTTAGCTTTAGCCAGCACCATCTTCAGATTAGCCTTAACGTCGGTAGCCCTGCCCCCGGGTAAACAGTGTATGATCGCTGGATGATTCGCTTTAAGTCTAATACTGCGGGTAATGGAGTCGCCAATGACTAGAGTTTTCAATTTGTCAGAGCTAATGGTGGGAAGCTTCGGCGTCTCAGACCCCGTAACGGGAGGAGTAGAGACCAGAGAAGAATCGGCCTCTGACTCCGACCCGCTGCTTAATGGGGAAAACCGGTTGAAAGTTTCTGTCGGCTGAATGAGCGACACCGGTTGAGCGTTCCTACAGCATTTCCTTCCAGAAACCGTGAGAAAGTTGTCCGGCTGCGGGGACTGTGCCAGGGGATTTACACTACTATCTGTACTTACTGGTGCCACAGACGCTGTTTCATCCTTTCCTACACTGAAATTACCCTTGCCTAACGATTGCGTCTGAAGCTGGGCTTGCAGCACAGCTATCCTCGCCGTAAGGCGAGTACAGCGGCTGCAATTAGAAGGCATCATGTTAATGTTACTACTTAGCTTCGGCTGTTGGAGGTCCTGACGAATCGTGTCCAGATAAAGCGTCCGGAGTGAAAAAGTTGAGGAATAAATAAATAAATATATGAACGAACGGTAATTAAAAAGTGAAAACCGTAAAGTTGTCAGGTAGCGAAACAGGTTGGCAACAAAACGCACAGCAACTCGAAAACAAGCCTGCAAGTTGTGACCGGAAATGACGTCAGACGGTCCCTCCTGCTCGTCTGTGATGTTTAGGTCAGAGTTAGGTCCCATCAACTGTACCAAACAGAGCGGTCAATGGGTCTGGGGCTAGAACTCTATCAACGGCTCTAGATAAGTAATCAAAAATGAGAGCCCAGTAAACATGTAACTTAGGACATGTCCAGAATAAGTGGGTCAACGTCCCCCCATCCTGCTTGCACCTCTCACACAGTGGTGAGGTGTCCGGGAATATTTTATGCAGTTTCACTTTTGAGTAATGTAACCTGTGTATCACCTTAAACTGTACAAGGTTGTGTCTGGCATTCACTGAACTGTGGTTTATATTCCTGAGAGCTTCTACCCAGTCCTCATCTGAGATTTCTGACCCAAATTCTTGTTCCCAAGCCCTTTTAATGGTGTCTGTGGATACCTCTATGTGGGCCTGTAGCACATCATACAGTCTAGAGACCGACCCTTTTGAATGGGGTTTGACAAGGATCAAGCTGTCTAATGTAGGACTATTTGGCTTCATGCCATACTGTGGGATATGTGTCCTTACAAAATTCCTGATTTGGAGGTATCTGAAAAAATTTGTTGTTGGCATGTTGAACTTTCCCTGTAATTGTTGAAATGAAGCTAACTGACCATCTATGTATAGATTACCAATTGTTGTGAGCCCCTTCTCCCTCCACTGTGAAAACACCACATCATCCAATGCGGGGTGGAAAGCATGATTCAGTCAATGTATACAGTGGGTATGTTAATAAATACCTAATCTGTTTCCAGATCCTAAGCGTATGACAAATGACTGGGTTAGAGTCATAAGTGGATTTTTCCACATATGATGGGCTATTAACAAGTGCAGGGAGTGAGGAACGTTGACAGGAGGCCTGCTCAATCAAAAGCCATGCAGGCATATCCTTCTGTCTCATTGCAGGTGAATTTTCCCGCCAGAAAGACACAATATTCAGATTAGCAGCCCAATAATACAGTTTAAAGTGAGGAAGGCCAAAGCCCCTCTCTATCTTGTACTTGCATAAATGCTTCTTTGAAATTCTGGCTGCCTTGTTATCCCATAAAAATGGTGTTACTATTGACTCCAGTTTCTTAAAATAGCTTTGTGGTATGAAATTGTGTAGACATTGGAAGAGGTAAAGAAACCTGGGTAGGACAACCATTTTAATAGCGTTTATACGACCAACCAAGGAGATAGGCAGAGTTTTTAAAAATCTATATTTTGTTTAAACTGATATATTTTCATGTCCCAATTCGCTTTCAATAGCTGATCAAGGTCTCTTGTCACTACAATGCCAAGGCTTGTGAACTTGTCCATCACTGTTCTAAACGGGGTAGATTGCAGAAATTGCATATCCACAGGCCGTGATATTGGCATCAACTCACTTTTTTGCCAGTTTATCTTGTAGCCAGAGAAGGAGACAAATGTGTTTATCAAGTTAAGTAAGGGTGGAATAGAAGTTTTAGGCTTGGACAAAAACAAAAGAACATCGTCTGCATATAGGGAAATGTTGTGCTGTGTGTCCTTTATTTTAACAGAAGCTATATCGGCACATGCCCGAATGCGAGTAGCAAGGGGTTCCATGGCTATAGCGAAGAGAGCAGGTGAAATAGGGCACCCCTGTCGGCACCCCTTGAACAAGCGGAATGACTGCGACATTTCTTGATTGGTTACCACGGACGCCATTGGGTGTGCATAAATAATTCTTATCCAATTAATAAATTCCTTTCCGAACCCGAAGTGCTCCAGAACCGACATCATATACTTCCACTCAATCCGATCAAACGCCTTCTCTGCATCAAGAGCTATTACCACTGCCTCAACCTTATGATCGTGATACATTACGTTGAAAAGGCGTCTCAAATTGTAGTATATATGTCGGCCCGGGATAAAACCTGTCTGGTCAGGGTCTATGATGTCGGAAATATATGTTTTCAATCGGTTTGTCAATATCTTTGTCAACACTTTGTTTTCTATGGGGAGTAACGACACGGGGCGATAAGACGACATCTCCATGGAATCTCTATCTTTTTTTCAAGATCAGTGCTATTGTAGCCTCATACAGTGTTTACGGGAGTTTGGCATTTTCTTTGGATTGTTTAAACATTCGCAACATAAGTGGAGATAGACTGGTGCAGTACTTCTTATAGAATTCTATTACATATCCATCGGGCCCAGGGGCCTTGCTGTTTGGAAATTGTGCTATCGCTGTGTTAATTTCCTCTAAAGTTATCCCTGCATCGAGTGCAGCAGCTGCCCCCCTGTCTAGTTTAGGAAGTTCACATTCAGCGAGAAAGCGTTCCATAGTTTGTGGATCAGTAGCATCGCATTTTGATTGGTATAGCTCTGAGTAAAACTGCGCAAAGCATTTATTAATATTCTGCGGATCTGTTACTATTTTACCCTTCTTGTCTTTTATTTTGTGAATAGCTCTAGATGCCTGTACATGCCTTAGCTGTCTTGCTAATAATTTATGTGGTTTGTCACCCAGTTCAAAGTAACTTTGTTGCGTTCTAGCAAGTAAAGAGCCCACCCATTTCGAAAGGATGGTATTGTATTCATATTTTAACTTTGTGATCTTCTCAAGGACTGTATACGAGGAATTCGTCCTAAAAACGTTCTCCTGTTCCCCTAACTCTCTTTCAATTTCTCTCAGCCTAGTATCGACGCGTTTCTTCCTCTCTGATGTATAAGAAATAATGTAACCTCTAATCACAGCCTTTAGAGATTCCCAAAGCGTGGAGTCGTCAACAAATCTTTCAGCAGGTATGCGTCTAAGCGCCACTGTCGCGTTTCAGCACCATGGACACAGGAGAGTGGTCCGTAATTAGAATAGGGTGATAGGTAACCGACTCAGCTGCTGAAATTAGTTTGGAGTCCAACAAAAAATGGTCAATTCTGGAATATGATTTATGAACTGATGAAAAGAAAGAGTAATCCCTGTCTGTTGGGTGCGTCAGTCTCCAAATATCGACAATGTTAAGGTTTGTCATCAATGTATTTAGACAGGCACTGGCATTTGATTGTTGAAGTGACCTTGATAGCTGTTTATCTAAAAGAGGATCTAACGTACAGTTAAAGTCCAAGATATTTGGTATGTCCTTAAATACCCTTTGAAAAAATAATGGATCATCGAAGTATAAATTGACCAAGGATACTGGTTTCGAATTCAGTGTACCCGCCACAATAATATACCGACCATAGGATCTGAAATCGAGGATGAGTAAACAAACGGAATGTTTTTCCTTATCAGGATTGCTACCCCTCTCGCTTTTGCATCAAAGTTAGACTGGTATATCTGACCGATCCAGACGACTCGTAGCTTGGCCTGAGCGGAGCGTTTAATATGAGTTTCTTGAAGAAACACTATGTCAGCACCCAGTGATTTAAGATGAGAAAAAACCTTAGCTCGTTTCACCACATGCCCTAAGCCATTATAGTTCCAGCTGACTATCTTTATTCCACCTGGTCTACTCTGTGCTCTGTCACTATGTGGCATTTCTTATTTTAGAGCAAATTGTTGCTGTCATACAAAACTCCCCGCCGTGCGGGAGCTTGTCATGCCACCTGTACTAATAATAAACGTGAACATAAAACACATCCCCCGTCCCCGCTCCCGTCCCTTTACTGAGTGACTTCCCCAAACGAAGCACTCCTTGGCTAACACACAAACCTTAGGGTGTCTAGACATACAGCTTGAACTAACTCGTCGTCTATAGATGCTCCGCATATAAACTAATACTAAATAACACTTAACACTTAACTCTCACGTTAGGGGGTGAGTGGCGCTAAAACATGATGTGCCAAACAATGCTATATTAGCCACAACATCTCACCTATCATTCTGATCTTCTAATCGAAAAGACATAGGCCGGAAATCCAAACACATTCCTGGCCTGTATTTGGTCATTTAGCCGGCTGACACAGCTGTTCTGTATCCTCAGCCAGGGAGCTTGCTTGTCAAGAACAGTTCGGCCTCTTTTGGGTTGTCAAACGTACGTGTTGATCCTTTGACTGTCACCTTAAACCGGGCTGGGAAGAGGAATCCATATCAGATGTTGGCCACCCTGCATTTTTTTGCGTACCTCATCATACTCTTTCCGTTGGTTCCTCACCTCCAAGGTAAGGTCTGGGTAGAAAGACACCCTGGCTCCGTTGAAGTTAAGGGGGAACTTTTGACTAGCCAGCTTGAGGATGAGGTCCCTGGTCTGGGGATAGTGCAGCCATACAATGAATGGCCTTGGTGGCCCGCCCTTGGCCGGCTTCGTTGCCTGAGATCTGTGTGCACGGTCGATCAGGATGGCCGTTTTGAAGTGTTCACTCCCCAGCAGGGCCGGTATCAGCTCCGAGACAAATTCAGTGGGTTTCCCTTTCTCAGTGTCCTCCTGGATGCCACATATTCAGATGTTCTGGCATCTTGAATGTGACTCGAGCATTTCCAGTCGGGCTTTCAGGGTTTTGTTGTCATTTTTGAACGTTGCGCACTGTTTCTCTATGTCCTGTAGCCTGGCCTCGTGACCGACTGTCGTCTGCTCAACCTCATGGACCCTTCTCTGAGTTGCCTTCACAGTTTCGGCCAAAGTCCCAATACTCTTTGAGATATCAGCCAGCCTTGTGTCCACCTTCTTACTTAGTGAGTTTATGGCAGCCAGTATGTCACTTTGCGTAGGCTCTGTGGGGATCTCTTGGAAGCTAGCCTCTTCAGCTAACTCCTCGTGGGTCGGCGACGTTGAAATTGGTTCATTGTCTCTCATTCAAATGATCTTGTTTAGCGCCCCCTTTTTTGGTGCCTTTTCCCTTTGTCATATTTGTTTGAAGTTATAGGTCGTGAGAGGTTAAGATAAATACTAATTTGTTTCAAAATGGAGCGGAGCTCTAGCAAAGCACGTCTACTCCATAGCACGCTCTCTAGCACCCCCCCCCCCTCTTTCTCTCTTACACACACACGCACGGACGCACACAGCGCCACAGAACCCATTTTGCAATCAACAAACTTCCAACTTTAATGTGATCACCAGCAGAATTAGACCCAAAACGCGGTGTCTCCACAAGTTGTCCCTGAGGGGGGTTATGGATTGGCCAGGATGGCATTAGTCACCACGGCCCAATGGCCCACCCCCTGTCACAGGCTACCAGTGGGGGCTAATGGAACCCAGGTGGTGGAGAGCCGCCAGGGTGTGTGTGTGGGTGGGCGTGTGTGTGTGTCATCTGACCCGCTCAACTGTGTTTGTCCACTCTTTGGATGGCAACTCCAAGGGGTGACTTCAGCAGCCCCCCTTTGCCCCTTGCTGTCCTGTACCTCTAACCCCTGTCACTCAGTGCCTGCCTATCCCAACAGCACCCATATACTCTGCCTATCCTACACCCCCCATATCCTCTGCCTATCCCAACACCCCCCATATCCTCTGCCTATCCCAACACCACCCATATCCTCTGCCTATTCCAACACACCCCATATCCTCTGCCTATCCCAACACCCCCCATATCCTCTGCCTATCCCAAAACCACCCATATCGTCTTCCTATCCCAACACCCCCCATATCCTCTGCCTATCCCAACACCACCCATATCGTCTGCCTATCCCAACACCCCCCATATCCCCTGCCTATCCCAACACCACCTACATTCCCTGCCTATCCTATACCCACCATATCCCCTGCCTATCCCAACACCACCCATATCCCCTGCCTATCCCAACACCACCCATATCCCCTGCCTATCCCAACACCACCCATATCCTCTGCCTATCCCAACACCACCCATATCCCCTGCCTATCCCAACACCACCCATATCCCAACACCACCCATATCCCCTGCCTATCCCAACTGTCACGAACCGGCTCAAAGCCCGTAACAAAAGGGAGACAACATGGAGATAAGGAGTAACAAAATATATATTTATTAACTAAAGCAACTAAGGAAAATATACAATGGTGTGTGTAATCAGTAATCAGTAGTGTATGTGAGTGTTTTGCATGCATGAATGTGATAATGCAGGGTTTTGAAAGGTGCTAAGGCAAACAACCAAAAACCACCAAGACACACAACAAAAACTATCAAAGTGTCTGCATGGAGAGAGTCTCCTCCATGAATGGGGAAGAGGTCTATTTATCCTGGGAGACACCGGGCCCAGGTGTTTCCCATGTAGCTGACGACCTTCCCAACTCCGCCCACCAGCATCCTAATAAGGAAATAACAAAGAGAGAATACGGCAGACAGAGTGGGAGGGTCGTCACACAACACCACCCATATCCCCTGCCTATCCCACACTCACCATATCCCTTGCCTATCCCAACACCTCCCATATCCTCTGCCTCTCCCAACACCACCCATATCCTCTGCCTCTCCCAACACCACCCATATCCTCTGCCTCTCCCAACACCACCCATATCCCCTGCCTATCCCACACCCACCATATCCCCTGCCTATCCCAACACCTCCCATATCCTCTGCCTCTCCCAACACCACCCATATCCCCTGCCTATCCCACACCCACCATATCCCCTGCCTATCCCAACACCTCCCATATCCTCTGCCTCTCCCAACACCACCCATATCCTCTGCCTATCCCAATACCCCCATATCCTCTGCCTATCCCAACACCCCCCATATCCTCTGCCTATCCCAACACCACCCATATCCTCTGCCTATCCCAACACCCCCCATATCCTCTGCCTATCCCAACACCACCCATATCCTCTGCCTATCCCACACACCCCATGTCCTCTGCCTATCCCAACTCCCCCATATCCTCTGCCTATCCCAACACCCCCCATATCCCCTGCCTCTCCCAACACCCCCCATGACCCCTGCCTGCCTCAACACCCCCCATGTCGCCTGCCTATCCCAACACCCCCCATGTCCCCTGCCTCTCCCAACATCCCCATGTCCCCTGCCTATCCCAACACCCCCCATGTCCCTGCCTAACATAACACCCTCCATATCCCCTGCCTGTCCTCCTAGTCTGTTTCCGCTGTGGACCATTAAAAACACAGACCCAACACAGACACAGAGAGCAGACCGCCTCTCAAACACTAACCATTAAACCTTTCATTGGTGATAAATAGACACACACCTCCACGCCCACACAGGCACTGAAAATTAGGAACATAAAATACTGTTTGTCTCATTCTCAAATTTGACATTTTACTCATTCTCATCCACTCCTACAAACTCCCACAGAGACACAAATAAGAATACATCGTACATCCGTGATGAAGTTAAGCCTACCCTACATTCTAAGAATTAGTCAGACACGTGTTGACTCCATGTCTCACACACTCACACACGTGAGTGGACACTGTGTGTGTGTGTGTGTTGATTGAGGAATGCTAACTGGGATCATTGAAGCAGCTGAGGCCGAGCCAGTATGACAGCTGTAGGTCCTTATGGGGTAAACCACCAACACCAGGTGTTGACTGGTTCACACTGATCATACTTGGATCAACATCTATACACTTCTGATTGCTGCATCTGTCACGTTAGAAGGAGCCTCCAGGAAAATAATGACTTTAATCCTGTAATGTCTTGACCTGGTGATTCTGTAAGTCTTCTGATTTCATTGCAGTCACAGGCTAGAAAAAGGGAAACATTGATTAAGATGGTGCATATGGTTATTGTTTTGTAGCATATTTGGAGCTCTTGGTAAGACTTTGCTTTGACTTGACTATCAACACTGAAAACATGAAAGCATGTCACAGCTGAAGATTATTATCCTTGTACAGTCACTTTGTCACAATGAACAGAAGTGAGGAAAGAAAAGAAGGAAAGAAAGGAAGGAAGTCGCCAAATGGACGGAATAAGAGAAGGAAAGCTGCAAAAATCCCTGAACACATGAGAGAATGTGGATGATGTATATTTATTCATTTCTGTGTAGAAACAGCCAGATAGAAAGAATGCTTCTGTCAACCAAACACTTGCTGGGCTTGACTGACCAGCACAGAGAAGAAGAAGAGATAATAGTCTACACACCATACACAGCCACAAAGAATGAAACGACTCATGGATAAGTATAGAATACTATACAGAAATGCTTGCTATTCGTCCTGGAAACAGTAGCCATTCCCTAGCCAGGGTGCCAGTATGATTTTGTATAAGCCGATGACAGCATCAATACTTGGGCTAAAACAGTCCAGCCAGCACCCTGGCAGTAGTCGTTCAAATACGTCTCAGTCAAATTATTTCGACACCACATGCTATATGTGTTTGTGGTCTGGAGGAATGTTCAAAAATAACCTCTGTGTAAAAAGACTGAAAATGATCTGTGTCCAAAATAGCACCCTATTCCCTGTATAGTGACCTACTTTTGACCAGAGCCCTGTGGCCCTGGTCAAAAGTAGTGCACTGCATAGGGAATAGGGTGCTATTTGGGATGAAGACTGGGACTCTCAGACAGGAAACCACTGTCATTCTAGAGCCCCACCCAGTCCAGAGCAGAGGACAGTGGGAAGGAAACCCTTCTTTAAACACTGGGAAGGAAGGACACTATATGACCTAAACCATACGTCTCTGTCAAGCTGAAGGGTTGGTCACTGGCATGCATCACATGTATAATGAACAAAAATATAAATGCAACATGTAAAGTGTTGGTCCCATGTTTCATGAGCTGACATAAAAGATCCCAGAAATGTTCCAAATGTTCCATATGCACAATTTTTTTTACATCCCTGTTAGTGAGCATTTCTCTTTTGCCAAAATAATTTATGGCGTCGTGTGGGCGAACGGTTTACTGATGTGAACAGAGTGCCCTATGCTGGCTGTGGGGTTATGGTATGGGCAGGAATAAGCTACGGACAACGAACACAATTGCATTTTATCGATGACAATTTGAATGCACAGAGATACTGTGATGAGATCCTGAGGCCTATTGTGATGCCATTCATTCGCCACCATCACTTCATGTTTCAGCATGATAATAATGCACAGCCCCATGTTGCAAGGATCTGTACACAATTCCTGGAAGCTGAAAATGTCCAAGTTTTTCCATGGCCTTCATACTCACCAAATGTGTGTTTCAGTTCCCACCAATATCCAGCATGTTTCAGTTCCCGCCAATATCCATCATGTTTCAGTTCCCACCAATATCCAGCATGTTTCAGTTCCCACCAATATCCAGCATGTTTCAGTTCCTGCCAATATCCATCATGTTTTAGTTCCCACCAATATCCAGCATGTTTCAGTTCCCGTCAATATCCATCATGTTTCAGTTCCCACCAATATCCATCATGTTTCAGTTCCCGCCAATATCCATCATGTTGCAGTTCCCGCAAATATCCATCATGTTTCAGTTCCCACCAATATCCGTCATGTTTCAGTTCCCGCCAATATCCATCATGTTTCAGTTCCCGCCAATATCCATCATGTTTCAGTTCCCACCAATATCCAGCATGTTTCAGTTCCCGCCAATATCCAGCATGTTTCAGTTCCCACCAATATCCATCATGTTTCAGTTCCCACCAATATCCATCATGTTTCAGTTCCCACCAATATCCATCATGTTTCAGTTCCCACCAATATCCAGCAACTTCGCACAGCCATTGAAGAAGAGTGGAACAACATTCCACAGGCCACAATCAACAGCCTGATCAACTCTATGTGAAGGAGATGTGTCGCGCTGCACGAGGCAAATGGTGGTCACACCAGATAATGACTGCTTTTCTGATCCACACCCCTACTTTTTTTAAGGTATTTGTGACCAACAGATACCATCTGTATTCCTAGTCATGTGAAATCTATAGATTAGGGCCTAATACATTTATTTAATTAGACTGATTTCCTTATATGAACTGTATTTCAGTAAAATCTTTGTTGCGTTTATGTTGAGTGACAAGAACCTCCTCTGCACCAAATTCGTGTTCTCTTTCTTAACATCATATTTTGGTTAGGGCCAGGAATGTTCCATGAACACATGATCTAATCAGGAGATCTGTGGGCCATAGTTATAGGCTACGTTGGTTTTGTGGCCAGGGACAACTCTGGGCCCTAACCGTACCGTATGTAAAGCTGTGTCTGTGTGTTGATATGGTGTTTGATTGACATCTGGTGTTTGGCTGGTTACGCCCAGGGGTCCAGACCCATTGAGTGGTTATATCTGTGTCTGCATCTGCGTGGTTCAGTTGACCTTGCCATAATAAATACTGAATTACTACAGCATGGAGTCAGAGAAGCTTTATCCAAGAGGGACAGATGGACAAGCAAGTGTGTCAGAGAGAGATCATGGTGTTTGATTAGTTGGGTAATGTTGCCACCTAGTGTCGAAAATTGTATTATTCCCAGTTTGAAGAAGTAGTTATGAATGCAATGGACTCAACAGAAGAGGCAGTCAATCACATGTCCATGTTCCAAATTCAACTTCCATGTGGTTCTATCAATAAAAATGGCAGAGCTTTTGGAACAAAAGATTAACCTTTCAGAATACAGACCACATTAGGTCTAAGTTTTAGGGCTTCGGATGCTACCGTTACATAAGAAGGAAGAAATAATGTATATCTGGTATTAAGAATGAATGGAAAACCTGTGCTCAGTGCAGACTACATTAGAATATAGTGAGTGGTTTGGAGAGCAGCTGTGAGTTTACTAGGGTCGTGTTGTCGTCATCCCCCAGGAGAGAGAGAGAGATCACATCTGCTGCTTTCCTCTACTGCCTATTACAGTAACAGAGTAGGAGGAAGACCCAATGACCTTAAACATCTCTTACACCTGCTGTACTGTGTTGATGTAAAGCCTGAACACAACTAACACCCCAAGATCCTGCACTACAGCCAGACACACAGATACACATAATCCCTCAAACACCGGCCCTGTCTCACAAACACACACACACACACACACACACACACACACACACACACACACACACACACACACACACACACACACACACACACACACACACACACACACACACACACACACACACACACACACACACACGCACACATGCACACACACGCACAGATGTACATGAGCACATACAAGCATGCGCACACACACACACACATAACACAGGAATGCAGTAGAGGAGAAGGAGAGGTCCATTTTTAGAGCAGTGAAAATAATTGTTTTTACAGAATACACTCTACAGAAAAGTGCTATCTAGAACCTAAAAGGGGTCTTCAGCTATCCCCATTTAAGAACCTTTTGAAGAACCCCTTTTGGTTCCACGTAGAACCCTTTCCACAGAGGAACCAAAAAGGGTTCTCCTATGGGGACAGTGGAAGAACCATTTTCAAACCCTTTTTTCTAAGAGTGCACTGTCCTCCGGACATTGAAAGATGTATCCCATTTTGAACAAGCATCGGCTCTTTTGGATTCTAAATAGAGACTTTGTGATTAATAACCTGGATAATCTGAACTGTAGGCTCCGTCTATCAATAGGTTTGGCATCTCAGTCTTCAATCCATAAATTCATTTGAATGATGTATTTTTTTAATTTAACATTTATTTCAGCAGGGAGTCATTGTGAGACCACGAGCTCAGATTACTCACATTGTCAAAGCGCCACTGAGGAGCTATCAAAGATACTCAAACTCCAATAATATCTGTTTTCCTTTCATGTGGTTACTATACCTTATGGTTTTGCGTTGTAATACAAAAAATGGCCAAAAAAGCATCCTCAATCCCAAAAATTGTGTTTACGTCTTGTTCAACGTTTATAAATATACTGTACTATAATATTTGTTTGTTTAACAAATATTTGTTTGTACAAGGCCATTAGAATTGGCACATGGATATTGAACTCAGGAATGTGTCAGAGCAGTGATAGTGATGGAAAACACCAGGACTGGCCACCCAGAAGTGAGGATTTTTGTTGGTTATCTTTACCAAAACTCTAAGTTGAGCTTTCTCAGTCCTGCAAAACGACTGATGGCAAACAAGACAATGTGAAATGAATCCTCCTAAAATGTGGCTACAGCAGAATGATCTGATTAGAACTGGGCCCTGGTCAAAAGTAGTGAACTACATATGTTTATGCCTCTGTAGTAGAGTTTGCATGTCTCTGTTTAAGTGAGAGGATCAGTGTCTATATTAGTGTGTGTGTGTGTGTGTGTGTGTGCAAGTGCACAAACAACTATTTTTCAAGGAGGGAGTCAGTAGACCAATTCATAGGCCCAATCTGTGCACATACACACATGCATGTGACACACACACACAACTATGTCTTACTATACTTGTGAGGACTTTTTGGGGACCAACAATTGATTCCCATTCAAAATCCTATTTTCCCTAACCCTAACCCTAACGCTTAAACGAACCTTTACCTAAACCCCTAACTCATAACCCATAAGCCTAAAATAGCCTTTTTACAAATGAGAACCGGCAAATTGTCCTCACTTCCCTGAATTTTAGTAGGTTTACTAATCTTGTGAGGACTTCTGGTACACAAACAAACACACACACACACAGAGAAAGAGAGATAGAGCACTGAGCACAGAATGCACCCCCACATAACATGAAGGCACCAGTTTCACCATGTCTAGGCCTTCTTTCTTGGTGTCCTCTAAAGCAACTAAATCTCTCTCTCTACCTTCATGGTGTCATTGGTGCCTTTTGGACCTGTAATATCTGTTATTCTAGACAGTGTAAAACAAACTGGATCAAGATAACATATTATATAGGAATATACATTCGTTTAAGTGATTTTTATGTGCAATACCTTTTTAGGCCTATATTCGTTTGATCTGCAAAGAGAGATGATTAAATCTATGGAAACTGGAACTTCCTTTTCCTCCAATGTATGGATGGACTCGAATCCAAAACCAAATAAATGACCAGAACGTCTATTTCCAAGAATGATCTTGTTCACCTGTCGTGTTTATAGATGGGTTGGTTGTTTACCAACAAAACCAACACATGCCCAGCTATGATGTAAAACAGACAGGTTGGCTTAGATTGTTGACAACATGAAAACTATATTTTTTCTCCAATATTTATTGAAAACATAAATACATGTTGATAAATACAAAAAGCACTTGTTGTCTATCAAATACATCTTCACAGTTGTTGGCTAGCTAGCGAATTTTAGCCATATTAGCATAGCTAAAACAAGACATGGTATCAAGAACATGATAAAACTAGCTGAAACGAGCCACCTACGATTCCCCACATGCCAGCTTCTTGTTACGTCCGTCATTAGAATGAGACCAAGGTGCAGGGTGGTAAGCGTACATCTTTCTGTATTTAGAGGCTCCAGACTGGGGACCGTCGCTGCAGGCTCCGGACTGGGGACTGTCACTGCAGGCTCCGGACCGGGGACCCTCGCAGGAGGCTCTGGACCACAGACCATCGCTGGAGACTCCGGACCGCAGACCGTCGCTGGAGACTCCGGACCCCAGACCGTCACTGGAGACTCTGGACAGCAGACAGTCGCTGGAGACTCCGGACTGCAGACAGTCGCTGGAGACTCCGGACCCCAGACCGTCACTGGAGACTCTGGACAGCAGACAGTCGCTGGAGACTCCGGACCGCAGACAGTCGCTGGAGACTCCGGACCGCAGACCGTCGCTGGAGACTCCGGACCCCAGACCGTCACTGGAGACTCCGGACAGCAGACAGTCGCTGGAGACTCCGGACCGCAGACAGTCGCTGGAGACTCCGGAACGCGGATCGTCGCTGCAGGCTTCGTGCCATGGATCATCACTGCAGGCTTCGTGCCATGGATCATCACTGGAGGCTCCGGACCATGGATCATCACTGGAGGCTTCGGGCCATGGATCATCACTGGAGGCTTCGTGCCATGGATCATCATAGGAGGTCGGGTACGTAGAGCTGGCACAGGATGCACAGGGCTGGAGAGACGCACTGGAGGCCTGGTGCGTAGAGCTGGCACAGGATATACTGGGCCGTGGAGACGCACCGGAGGTCTGGAGCGCAGAGCTGGCACAACCCGTCCTGGCTGGATACTCACCCTAGCCCGGCAACTGCGTGGCGCTGGCAAGGACGTACTGGGCTGTGAAGGTGCACTGGAGACAGCGCGCAGAGCCGGCGCAGGATATCCGGGATCGAAGAGACGCACCGGAGACCAGGAGCGCTGAGCCGGCACAGTCCGTCCTGGCTGAATTCCCACTCTTGCACGGCAAATGTGGGGAGCTGGCACAGAGCCCACCGGGCTGTGGATGCGTACCGGAGACACAGCACGTGTAACCGCAAAGCATGGTGCCTGAAGGGTCACACGCTCCTCAAAGCGACTGTCTTGCTCCAGACTCCAACCCCTCCAAAACTCTTTTGTCCCTTTCCACTGCCAACCACTCCTCGCTCAAACGGTCCAAGAATTCCTCCTCGGTCTCGGACTCACCCCTCAGCACTGACGCCCACGTCACCTGCTCCCCCCAATTATTTTTGGGGGGGCTGCCTCTCGGGATTCTGTTGTGTCCTCTCCTCCTGACCACGTCGCTTGGTCCGTTTGTGGTGGGATCTTCTGTTACGTCCGTCGTTAGAATGAGACCAATGTGCAGCGTGGTAAGCATACATCTTTCTTTATTTAGATGAACACCAAAAAACAACAAAAGATAAACTAACATAACGTTATGCAGACTACACAGTAAAAGCAAGAAATAAAAGCAAGTAAAAGCAAGTACAAAAGCAAAATCCCACAACTGAAGGTAGGAAAAAGGGCTGCCTAAGTATGATCCCCAATCAGAGACAACGATAGACAGCTGCCTCTGATAGGGAACCATACCCAGCCAACAAAGAAATAGAACACATAGATTTGCCCATCCAAGTCACACCCTGACCTAACCAAATAGAGAATAAAAAAGGCTCTCTAACGTCAGGGCGTAACACTTCTTGTCATTGCTGCTAGCAATTTGACCATCCAGAATCACAACAACACACAGACTTCTGCCTCAGTGAAACGTACACATCATTTTTGTGACGGTAACAGTCCGTCTATGAGACGTGGATATCATTAGCTGTGATGGGTACTGTAGGACTTGCACCCGAATTACCCGCACAGCCTATTTACGTTTCATAGTGCACCTACGTGCCACATCTCACCTGGCGCACTGCTCCTCGAGTGCAGGGTTGTTGCAAACACCTTCAATAAAGAATGTGAGATTTTAAACGAACACACATTGTTTTAAAATGACTGGAACGAATTGCACAAATTGCTGAAGTTGGAGACGTATATCTCCCTCACTAACTTTAAACATCAGCTATCTGAGCAGCTTACAGATCGCTGCAGCTGTACACAGCCCATCTGTAAATAGCCCATCCAATCTACTTACCTCATCTCCATATTGTTTTAATTTACTTTTTTTCTCTTTTGCACACCAGTATATCTACTTGAACATCATCATCATCTGCACATCTATCACTCAAGTGTTAATTTGCTAAATTGTAATTATTTGGCTACTATGGCCTATTTATTGCCTTACCTCCTCACGCCATTTGCACACACTGTATATAGACTTTTTCTAGTGTGTTATTGACTGTACGTTTGTTGTTGTTTGTGTTGCACTGTTTTGCTTTATCTTGGCCAGGTCGCAGTTGTAAATGAGAATTTGTTCTCAACTGGCCTAACTGGATAAATAGAGGTGAAATGTATTTTTTATATATATATATATATATATATATATATATATATATATATATATATATATATATATCTTGGCATTCTCTCAACCAGCTTCCCCTGGAATGCTTTTCTAACAGTCTTGAAGGAGTTCCCACATATACTGAGCACTTGTTGGCTGCTTTTCCTTCACTCTGCGGTCCAACTCATCCCAAACCATCTCAATTGGTTTGAGGTCGGGTGATTGTGGAGGCCAGGTCATCTGATGCAGCACTCCATCTCTCTCCTTCTTGGTCAAATAGCCCTTACACAGCCTGGAGGTGTGTTGGGTCAATGTCTTGTTGAAAAACAAATGAGAGTCTCACTAAGCGCAAACCAAATGGGATGGTGTATCGCTGCAGAATGCTGTGGTAGCCATGCTGGTTAAGTGTGCCTTGAATTCTAAATAAATCACAGACAGTGTCACCAGCAAAGCACCCCTACACCATCACCCCTCCTCCATGCTTCATGGTGGGAACCACACATGCGGAGATCATCCATTCACCTACTCTGCGTCTCACAAAGACATGGCGGTTGGATCCAAAAATCTCAACTTTGGACTCATCAGACTAAAGGATAGAGTTCCACTGGTTTAATGTCCATTGCTCGTGTTTCTTGGACCAAGCAAGTCTCTTATTATTATTGGTGTCCTTTAGTAGTGGTCTCTTTGCAGCAATTCAATCACGAAGTCCTAATTCAAGAAGTCTCCTCTGAACAGTTGATTTTGAGATGTGTCTGTTACTTGAACTCTGAAGTATTTATTTGGGATGCAATCTGAGGTACAGTTAACTCTAACGAACTGATCCTCTGCAGGTAACCCTGCGTCATCCTGTCCTGTGGTGGTCCTCATGAGAGACAGTTTCATCATATCGCTTCAAGCGCTTGAAGTTTTACCGGATTGACTGACCTTCATGTCTTAAAGTAATGATGAAGTAATAAACTTTTAACAAGGCACACCTGTTATTTGAAATGCATTCCAGGTGACTACCTCATGAAGCTGGTTGAGATAATACCAAGTATCTGCAAAGCTGTCATCAAGGCAAAGGGTGGCTACTTTGATTTGTTAAAATTTTTTGAAATATCCAATAAATGTCGTTCCACTTCATGATTGTGTCCCACTTGTTGTTGATTCTTCACAAAAAATACAGTTTTATATCTTTATGTTTGAAGCCTGAAATGTGGCAAAAGGTCGCAAAGTTCAAGGGGGCCGAATACTTTCGCAAGGCACTGTATGTTCTTTTTTCTATCATTTATGGATTTCTGTGTTTGGCCTTGTATGGTTCTCAATCAGAGGCAGCTGTCAATCGTTGTCCCTGATTGAGAACCATACTTAGGTAGCCTGGTTTCACCTTTGAGTTGTGGGTGATTATTTTCTGTTATGTGTCACCTTTCAGAACTGTTTAGTTTACCACGCTGCGCTTTGGTCCTCACCTCATTCCAACGACGATCGTCACAGCTGTTTTTAATATATGTGACCGACTGGCTCAAATCGGTCTTATATAGCAAAATTAGCAATTGTGTTTTTTACATTGGATAAATGTAGAGAGCTTCAGAGCTACAAAATGGTATATCATATACTGCATTTGAGGAACAATGGGAAAGTATTTCTGCCTTGAAAGTTGATAAACTTGTAAACTCACTTTTGAGAAAATGGCCTTTGAATGTTTTGGTACCTACTGGAGAGCTCTCCTTTGTCTACACCCATTCAGCATGGTTCACATCCTCTTAAGCCAGCCCCACCCATCTCTTTAAGGATTCACATGTGAGGTCATGTGCTAAACAGTGAATAGTGTAGTAAAGATTAAGACTAAAAGTGGTCAAAGTAGTAGCCTACAAAAAGGAAAATTTCCAGGTAAACAGAAAGTGTCCAGATAAAAATATTTTATAAATATTAAATGACGCTTATCCAGACACACTTGTCTAAATTGATGGGTCATGTGAAAGAAATGTTATAACCCCCAGCCACATATTGTTTCTACAGAAGGTGTAAACGGTTACTTGGATAGTAGCAAAATGACCAAAATGGTTACTTGCATAGTAGCAATATCAGAAATAGATAGTGTCAATATAAATCAAATAATATACAGTATGTACAAGAATAATATTAAAAACAATATCAGTGATAGATGAGGTAGTTATGTGTCACACCCTGATCTGTTTCACCTGTCCTTGTGCTTGTCTCAACCCCCTCCAGGTGTCGCCCATCTTCCCCATTATCCCCTGTGTATTTATACCTGTGTTTTCTGTCTGTATGTTGCCAGTTCGTCCTGTTTGTTCAAGCCTACCAGCGTTTTGTCTCAGCTCCTGTTTTTCCTTAGTCTCTCTTTTTCACGTCCTCCTGGTTTTTGACCTTTGCCTGTCCTGACCCTGTACCCGCCCGCCTGACCACTGCCTGTCCCTGACCCTGAGCCTGTCTGCCGTCCTGTACCTTTGCTCCACCTCTGGATTATCAACCTCTCCCTGACCTGACACTGAGCCTGTCTGCCATCCTGTACCTTGGCCTCTGCTCTGGATTATCAACCTCTCCCTGACCTGACACTGAGCCTGTCTGCCATCCTGTACCTTGGCCTCTGCTCTGGATTATCAACCTCTCCCTGACCTGACACTGAGCCTGTCTGCCATCCTGTACCTTGGCCTCTGCTCTGGATTATCAACCTCTCCCTGACCTGACCCTGAGCCTGTCTGCCATCCTGTACCATGGCCTCTGCTCTGGATTATCAACCTCTGCCTGACCTGACCCTGAGCCTGCCTGCCATCCTGTACCTTGGCCTCTGCTCTGGATTATCGACCCCTGCCTGCCTTTACCTGTCGTTTGCCTGCCCCTGTGGTTACAATAAACATTGTTACTCCACACAGTCTGCACTTGGGTCTTACCTTGATTCCTGATAATATGCATACAATCAGGGGTAAAGTGGCTGAGCAGCAGGATAAAAATAAATAAATAGTAGTAGCAACGTATGGCTTGTGTGTTAGGAGAGAGTCATTTGAATAGAGGCAGTGCAGATAGTGCTGATGACTGAGTGTTTGAGTGTTATACATTTGCAAAAATGTCACTGTGTAAATTGATGAGGGGAAAAATGATTGAATACATTTTAGAGTAAGGCTGTAACGTAACTGTAACGGAGTTCTTCGTTTGTTGAAAGAGAGTCGGACCGAAATGCAGCGTAGTGGTTACTCATGACTTGAATGAAAAAAGTGACACATGAAATAACTATACAAATACGAAAACAACAAACGGAACGTGAAACCTAATTACAGCCTATCTGGTGAAACTACACAGAGACAGGAACAATCACCCACGAAATACAAAGTGAAACTCAGGCTACTTAAATACGGTTCCCAATCCGAGACAACGAGAATCACCTGACTCTGATCGAGAACCGCCTCAGGCAGCCAAGCCTACACTAGACACACCCCTAATCAACCACAATCCCAATGCCTACAAAACCCCAATACGAAACACAACAAAATAAACCCATGTCACACCCTGGCCTGACCAAATATATAACGAAAACACAAAAATACTATGACCAAGGAGTGACAGTAACGAAATGTGGAAAAAGTCAAGGGGTCTGAATACTTTCCGAATGCACTGTAATCCTCACGCAACGCTTGCTCCTATACCCTCCTTTTTCTACATCTCCAGTAGTTTTCAAAACGAAGTCTTCCACAGATTTGACTTCCCTGTTCCCTCCTGAGAAAACAGTAAACATTTGCCCGTTTCGAGTTTATTTTTCACGTCCTCTGCATGCATTTTTCAGTCATGTGTTACTGTGTTTGGAGTTTGTTGTAACCAATTTATTGATGTGATTTATGATTGGCTATAGGCCCTATTGGTCACATGCATGTGATGCTTAAATTTTTCATGTTGAGGGAATAGGGAATGTTTTGCCTAAACAAACTACAGATTTCAGTAACAGAACTTTTCAGTCAGAAACAAGTAAGAAGCGAAATGGCTTAAATTATGTTGCAGCTTCAGCACAGACAGCACATAAACATTTACTGTGCTGTGGTGCCTAGGGAGGAGAGCGAGACAATGTGCACCAGTCACATAAGCACTCACTGTCATTTTTTTTAACACAGCCTGACCATCAGGCTCTTTCTTAAGTCATTTGTGTGTCTTAATTTTTTAATCAAACAGTGTGCTTAAAGCATCAGACAAGCTCAGTGCTTATGTATTTTATTTTATTCAAACACATAGGGTGTGTCTGTCTATATATGGAAAAATATGTTTCAACTTTTCGACCAATCGATTGGTTGAAAGAACAGGACGACTCTCGGTCGACTAAGATGTATTGTTTTTTTAAACTGTTTTCCCCATTTTCATGTTATCGAATTGGTAGTTATAGTCTTGTCCCATCGTTGCAACTCCCGTACAGACTCGGGAGAGGCTAAGGTCGAGAGCCGTGCGTCTTCCGAAACACTGCTTCTTGACACACTGCTCGCTTAACCCAGAAGCCAGCAGCACCAATCTGTCGGAGGAAACACCGTGCGTCCGGCTCCTGGTTTGTCACAAGGAGTCGCTAGAGAGAGATGGGACTGTGCCTTAGACCGCTACAGACTTTTTTTCACGGGGACAGCCCTTCCACTCATATATGAGTAGCAAAGGGTCAGTGCACAACTTTTGTGAAAAAACTAAACAAATACAAATAATTTATCAGGGGGTGCTGCAGCACCCCCAGCACCCCTACTTCCCGCGGCTATGACACTATTTCTCAAGACTAATTTGGCACATGGGTGTCAATGAGAGACCAATAGGCGTAGGTCTGTAGCCTATTTCTTTAATCTATGATGCTCAGTTCAATTATTGCTCACCATTTAAAATACAAAGAATAGACATATCCTAAATGACTGTAGCCTATAGGCCTATACAATTAATTAATTGGATTTGTTTTTGCAGTGCATTGTATAAACTGTAGAGGGAAGCAAGAGGCCCATAATTGAGCATTGTGTCAGATAGGAACATACTATCCCCCTTGGCCATAAGTGAGCGGCTGGCTGGTGGACGATAAGCAAACCCTCTTAATCATTTTGGAGAAAAATGACATGAAACACAATTAACAATGTTTTAATTACATTACTAATTGCATAGTTAAGAGCAGGGTTATTTAACTTTTACTCTACGAGGTCCGGAGGCTGCTGGTTTTCTGTTCTACCTGATAATTAATTGCACCCACCTGGTGTCCCAGGTCTAAATCAGTTCCAGATGAGAGGGCAACAATGAAAGAAACACAGTGGAACTGGCTTTGAGGTACAGAGTTGAGTTTGAGAGGCTTAGAGGAAGGATATAGGATACATCTTTTTAATTACAGTGATAAGGCTCCACTAAATTAGAGATTGCCAATCAAACTTTAAAATGCTCTTGGATTGCTTTTACACACTTGCTGTTATCATTAATAACTGGCATCATTTCAACAATAGGTCTACACAGCCTGCCAATTTCCAGGGGATGATTGTCATTCGCTATCATAACAATACAAGCTAAACATCTAAATGCACTGGTCCTGGCAATGAACTTCATACCAAAGGGAACTAAACTGGTTTCCCTGTGCCAAACTGTCACTTTATTCTGTTGCTGCACCTTGAGGTCATCTGTTCCAAGATTGCCAGGATGCTAGAAAGTTTGATGTGTCCATCTAGTGCAGGGATCGTCAATTAGATTCAGCCGCGGGATGATTATTTTTCTTGAGCAGATGGATGGTCAGGGGGACGGAACATAATTACAAGTAGCCTAATTTGTAGACTGCAAATTGACAGCAAGAAGCACAAACAGAAATAACAATTGACTAAAACATAACAATTGGAAACATTAGGTCACCCCTTAAGGTCGGTGTCCGTGCCACTGAGGAAATCTAATTAGCATAATTTAAAAATCCCCACAAAAATCTGTCAGTTTAAGATCGAGATATCTGTTTCTTTTGCATTGGATGCATCTCAAACCTTCCGCATCTGCGGTGAAAGGTGACAGAGCTAAAGCGATGTTTGTCAGACTGAGACAGCCCGAAAATCAGTCTTCATCCAAAATTTTGTAGTGGCCGAACTATTATGACCCCTCTATGGAACAATGAGACTCTCACAAACACGGTGGTGTTCCCCATTTTGCTCCACGATCCCCACAAGCGTCTAGGGACTAGTCTGAAGTTGGTACAGCCAATCTGCCAACTAATATGACCCCTTGGTGCAAAGGTGAGACTCACGAAAATGTCTGTTTGCTCTAGGATGCCCACAGACCTCACAAGACTCATCTGAAGGTCTCCGGTACCAGTTGAAAAAATGTATGGAAGTATATATGGAGACTGTTTAGTGGCAAAAATAAGGGGTTAAATACACGTAAAAATAGATACATATAAACTCAGCAAAAAAAGAATCTTCCCTTTTTCAGGACCCTGTCTTTCAAATATAATTTGGAAAAATCCAAATAACTTCACAGATCTTCATTGTAAAGGGTTTTTAACACTGTTTCCCATGCTTGTTCAATGAACCAAAAACAATTAATGAACATGCACCTGTGGAACGGTCGTTAAGACACTAACAGCTTACAGACTGTAGGCAATTAAGGTCACAGTTATGAAAACTTAGGACACTAAAGAGGCCATTTTACTGACTCTGACAAACAGCAAAAGAAAGATGCCCAGGGTCCCTGCTCATCTGTGTGAATGTGCCTTAGGCATGCTGCAAGGAGGCATGAGGACTGCAAATGTGGCCAGGGCAATATATTGCAATGTCCATACTGTGAGACGCCTAAGACAGCGCTACAGGGAGACAGGACGGACAGCTGATCATCCTCACAGTGGCAGACCGCGTGTAACAACACCTGCACAGGATCGGTACATCCAAACAGCACACCTGCGGGACAGGTACAGGATGGCAACAACAACTGCCTGAGTTACACCAGGAACGCACAATCCCTCCATCAGTGCTCAGACTGTCTGCAGTCGGCTGAGAGAGGCTGGACTGAGGGCTTGTAGGCTAGTTGTAAGGCAGGTCTTCCCCAGACATCACCGGCAACAGCGTCGCCTATGGGCACAAATCCACCGTCGCTGGACCAGACAGGACTGGCAAAAAGTGCTGTTCACTGACAAGTCGCGGTTTTGTCTCACCAGGGGTGATGGTCGGATTCGCGTTTATCGTCGAAGGAATTAGCATTACACCGAGGCCTGTACTCTGGAGCGGGATCGATTTGGAGGTAGAGGGTCCGTCATGGTCTGGGGCAGTGTGTCACAGCATCATCAGACTGAGCTTGTTGTCATTGCAGGCAATCTCAACGCTGTGCGTTACAGGGAAGACAGAATGCCAAGAGTGTGCAAAGCTGTCATCAAGGCAAAGGGTGGCTATTTGAAAAATCTAAAATATCAAATATATTTAGATTTGTTTAACACTTTTTTGGTTACTACATGATTCCATATATGTTATTTCATAGTTTTGATGTCTTCACTATTATTCTACAATGTAGAAAATAGAACAAATAAAGAAAAACCCATGAATGAGTAGGTGTGTCCAAACTTTAAACTGATACTGTATAAAACCAAATGTCTAGGAGCAACAAGAGCTCGCTCAGACACGAAGTGGTAGGCCACACAGAACGGGACCGCCAATTGCTAAAGTGTCTGTCCTCGGTTGTAACATTCACTACTGAGAATGGAGGATGCCAGCAGAACGGATGCCCCAATGCATAGTGCCGACTGTAAGGTTTGGGGGAGGAGGAATAATGGTCTGGGGCTGTTTTTCATGGTTCAGGCTATGGTTCAGGCCTTAGTTCCAGTGAAGGGAAATCTTAACTCTACAGCATACAATGACATTCTAGACAATTCTGTGCTTCCAACTTTGTGGCAACAGTTTGGGTAAGCCCCTTCCTGTTTCATCATGACATCATGAATGCACAAAGCGAGGTCCATTCAGAAATGGTTTGTTGAGATCGTTGTGGAAGAACTTGACTGGCCTACACAGAGCCCTGACCTCAACTCCATCAAACACCTTTAAAATGAATTGGAACACCGACTGCGAGCCAGGCCTAATCGCCCAAAATCATTGCCCGACCTCACTAATGCTTTTGTGGCTGAATGGAAGCAAGTCCCCGCAGCAATGTTCCAACATCTAGTGGAAAGTCTTCCCAGAAGAGTGGAGGCTGTTATAGCAGCAAAGGGGAGACCAACTTCATATTAATGTCCCTGATTTTGGAGTGTGATGTTCAACGAGCAGGCGTCCACATACTTTTGGTCATGTAGTGCAGCTTAGTAGACCCCCGCTTAGACAGGGCTTAGTCTCTTATGGGTTAAATTTGTATATGCCTATATCTCTATTATATGTGGGAATATTTTGAAAAGATTTCCAAAACGAAAATCACTTGGAGCTGATTTGCGGGTGTTTTTACAGTCATTTGTGTCCAACAATAAATAAATAGAATCACCCGTGGGCCAAATTCAGCCTGCAGGCCAGGCCGCCAGTTGAGGAATCCTGCTCGAGTGAGACCCTCCTTGCTGTTCCTGTGTTCTGCTGTTCCTAGCCCTCTCCTCGCCACAAGAACATCTGGAACGTTTCCAACACGTGAGGCATTCCAGAGCCCGCGAATTCTGACTCCACCCATCCACGAGTTTGGGTACGTTAACTGCGTGCCCTTTTTCGCTATGAGTGCCAAATACCTGTGTGTATTGGTCGCAGGACGCGTCAATCATGATTTCTAGGATAGGAGGGAGGGCAGGGGCAGAGAGGTGGGGAGGAGTAGAGGCGTTGTAACTGTCAGTTGTGTTCCTCATTCTCGTCAACATCGGCTGTTGCAGACTGACTATAAGCGATTAGCAGTTTACGGTACTTTGAGATCTCAGTCAATGTACGGAACTATGTAATATAAATAAGTATTGTTCTCCCTAACAGAACACCATATATCACAGCGTAAAGTTTACTGCCTTGCACTTTGGTAACTGTGTCGGTGATGGTAAGGCAGACTGAGTAAGCTACTTTGGGTAACCTACACCTAAATAGGTTAGTTGTTTTTAACGATTTTTATTGCGAAGTTTCCTCTTCCCAATGTTCACCTATCATTGTGTGTGAAAAAGCTTTGTTGGAAGCATCCAGGACAGCGCTTTCTTTCACGGAGAGGTAGGGCTGATGCTGCCAATCTGTGAAACTGATCGGACTTGTTGCGCGAAAAACACGTCCCTCAGGAATGCATAGTATTTTGGGTAAACCCGTTATCAAAACCAATTTACATTTAAGTCTGCGTGTGTCAGTGGTGTTTTGATTTCCCAACAGGGCACATTTCCGATTGTCTATAGTGGGTGTTCCCCACCCAATCCTTTGATTCTATACCAGATAGTAGGATATACAAGTCAGGTCGACTTTGTGGACACTGGAGAGCGAACATGAGACTGGATGTGATGGACTTTCGGCATAATTAAGGACATTTAAGTAATTCACCTACCCGAATGCCGGACCGGGGACGCTCTAACGGACTAACGGAATCGCCCGAGGCCAGATGAGCTGGAGTCCGGTTCCGTGATTTAATGTTTTTGGAAAGGCGCAGCAGACCCCTCAATACCCGGGCACTTCTGTAAATAAATGGCACCCATTAAAAAACAACGACCAACGCAGAATTACTCCGAGGCAATACGTAACATTTTGTGATTTCCTAACCTGAAACTTGAACTTGGGCTTCTGTTGAGAAGATGTCGGAGCAAGAGCATTATGGGGACGGTCTGTGCGATGATGGAGCTCCTGAGATCATCCCGCCGAGAGCGTCCAGGACGGGGAGGCGGAGCGGAGTCATCCTCCCCGGCCAGGACAACGATACCATCGTCCTGGAGGCAGTGAGGGCGGCCCCCCGCAGGAGCAGCATCATCAAGGTAAGAGATTAGTTTATTGAGGTGATTGTTGAGGCTACATGTAATGACACGGGCACATCTATCTGACCGATTTCGGTTAACAGACCTGTCAAACACAAGCACCTGCCTTTCCCTTAGCCAATAGTTAACCATAGTTCACCCAAAGGAAACCAAATGCCCAGGCTGTATATTGAAAACTCATAGGCTAGGCCTAATAGACGCATTGGAGCCTCCCATTGCAATATTCATAATGTCTATTCATCTACTTCTAATATCTCTGCAACAGACACTCGACATGGAGCCGCCGGATAAAGGACTGTCAATATTTAATAGAAGTGGGATAAGCTACAGAGGGTTGTGATTACATTAGTGTGCGAACAAGCATCAGACAAATGCCATGTACGCTACTCTTCAGAGGTGGTCTCAATTTGGTTCTCAGACGTAGTACCTCACACTGGATGACAATTGTTGTTGAGGACTTATAAGAAAGTTATCTATTTTTCAAGGAGAGAAACGTGCAGGGTGCGATGGGCTATAATAGTGTTGTGAAACTGAAATTACGTAGCCTAGGTCTATTGGTCTCTTTGGATATACAATGTAGGCAACAGCAGGTGTCACTCACTTCAGTCATGCACAGCATAATTTACTCACTCAGTACGCACTCAAAATAACTACTACTACTACCATATGGTATCTTTGTGATTTTAACTGTGTTTATGCACGAAATATTTCCTACTATGCGCCAAAGAATATAGGCTACACATTGTTCATTCAATCTGTGACGCCGCCCGCACCTACTCTGAACAACACCTACTCCAAACAACACCACGCATTCCATGCCATGCGCCTGGTAATCTCAGTTGAGGTCCACACAGCGCATCACACATTCGTATTCACATGGCAAACCTGTGCCTAATCCGTGCCATTACGCACAATGGAATTATAGTGGAGTAACCTTGCTACATTTTTGAATGTATGTTATGTTAGTGTGTCTTCCTTATAGGGAGGCTCCATACTCCAGTTTGTCTGTGTGTGTGTACCTCCCAGCTGAGAGGCACTGAGTGTTGATTGTGCCAACAGAGACCTCTCTCTGTCCTATTGACAGGAAGTGTCACGAGTGATGGACAGATGGAGAGAGGAGAGGAGAGGATGAGAGGGATGTCAGTGACAGGCATGGAGGGAAGGGAACAGAGGGAGGGAGGGAGGGTGGGAGGGAGGGAAGGAAGGAAGGATGGGGAATTCTGATAGGAACCTGGCTAATCAACTGGACTTGGTTGTTTAGGGAAACCAGGTTACTCAAGGTGTCACCCCCAAAACATGCACCCCCCTCCCCAACATTTCAAATATTTTCACATGACCCTCTCCTTGTAAAATAAATTGCACATAGAATTAACTCAAAATATTGTTTACGACCACAAATAACAATTTGTTTCAAATGTTTCTTTACACTACAGTCGTGGCCAAAAGTTTTGAGAATGACACATAGTAACACAAAGTCTGCTGCCTCAGTTTGTATGATGGCAATTTGCATATACTCCAGAATGTTATGAAGAGTGATCAGATGAATTGCAAAGTTCCTCTTTGCCATGCAAATGAACTGAATCCCCCCCAAAACATTTCCACTGCATTTTAGCCCTGCTACAAAAGGACCAGCTGACATAATGTCAGTGATTCTCTCGTTAACACAGGTGTGAGTGTTGACAAGGACAAGGCTGGAGATCACTCTGTCATGCTGTTTGAGTTTGAATAACAGACTGGAACCTTCAATAGGAGGGTGGTGCTTGGAATCACGTGCCGTCATCATTGCTTTGCACAAAAAGGGCTTCACAGACAAGGGTATTTCTGCCAGTAAGATTACACCTAAATCAACCATTTATCGGATCATCAAGAAGTTCAAGGAGAAGAAGGCGCACTGAAGAAGGCTTCAGAGCGCCCAAGAAAGTCCAGCAAGCGCCAGGACCGTCTCCTAAAGTTGATTCAGCTGCGGGATCGGGGCACCACCAGTACAGAGCTTGCTCAGGAATGGCAGCAGGCAGGTGTGAGTGCATCTGCACGCTCAGTGAGGTGAAGACTTTTGGAGGATGGCTTGGTGTCAAGAAGGGCAGCAAAGAAGCCGCTTCTCTCCAGGAAAAACATCAGGGACAGACTGATATTCTGCAAAAGGTACAGGGATTGGATTGCTGAGGACTGGGGTAGAGTCATTTTCTCTGATGAATCTCCCTTACGATTGTTTGGCGCGTCCGGAAAAAAGCTTGTCCGGAGAAGACAAGGTGAGCGCTACCATCAGTCCTGTGTCATGCCAACAGTAAAGCATCCTGAGACCATTCATGTGTGGGGTTGCTTCTTAGCCAAGGGAGTGGGCTCATTCATCATTTTGCCTAAGAACACAGCCATGAATAAAGAATGGTACCAACACATCCTCCGAGAGCAACTTCTCCCAAACATCCAGGAACAGTTTGTTGACGACCAATGTCTTTTCCAGCATGATGGAGAACCTTGCCATAAGGCAAAAGTGATAACTAATTGGCTGGGGGGAACAAAACATTGATATTTTGGGTCCATAGCCAGGAAACTCCCCAGACCTTAATCCTATTGAGAACTTGTGGTCAATCCTCAAGAGGCGGGTGGACAAACAAAAAACCACAAATATTGACAAACTCCAAGAATTAATTTTGCAAGAATGGGTTGCCATCAGTCAGGATGTGGCCTAGAAGTTAATTGACAGCATGCCAGGGCGGATTGCAGAGGTCGTGAAAAAGAAGGGTCAACACTGCAAATATTGACTCTTTGCATCAACTTCATGTAATTGTCTTTGACACTTATGAAATCCAATGTCATTGGATTTTTTGTGTGTTTTGTAATAGATGTCTCATTCCATTCATCAAATGGCCGCTGCACAGTTTGGATTGATTGATTGGTTTTATTTGTCAGTAAAAAAAATATATATTTACGTGTATACACACAGTACAAAGATTTTTAAAAGTTACCCAGGATTGCACAATAAAGTCTGGTATTTACTTCCATTGTGGTCCCTATTTTTACATAAATACATATACAATGACAGACATACAGATTCATTAGACAAAAAAATGCTAGGCAAAAAAACAGACAAAAAAATGCTCGATCTCCAGATGAGTATGAGAGGGGAGTTTACAATTCTTGTTTTGGCTGGTCTGTAGCTTATTCTTTAGATGTTTAGGGCTGCTGGTGAACCATGATGTGCAGGACTAATCAAAGTGACACTGGACTAGAACACTTGCCATTGTCTTTAGGGTGTCTATAGGTTTCCATCCAATTGGCGCCAGATTTCCATGCGAATATTCTAAAATCTGCATTAAAAAAATATGCGCATTTTCCCATCAGTTGGTTCCATCCAATTGACTTGTTGCGGATACAACTCTATGAGTAAATACGTAGTGCATAAAATTTTTATTTTATAGTTAAATTCCCATTTTCCGAATAAAAAATACAAATTAAATGGGTTTCCATCGCATTTTAAACTGCAGGCCTAAGTATAGCGAATGTGACCTCTCTGGCATTGACATGTGCGCGCTAGCCAACAGCTCGCAGATACAGTGCAGGATAGCCTACTATATAATGTGATTATTATGGATAAACGTGCAAGATCATTTTATTTGTCAATCGGCAGCCAAGCACCGATCATCATGTCACCAGAATAAGACTCTCGATATTTATTGGAAAGGAGCATCAAGCTCATCACCCTGCACTTTCACCACCCTGTGAAGTTCATCATAATATATTTCATGTGTTTCTTAATAAACTGCATGCTTTCCCAAGATGTCGTGACATTTTTTATCCGAAGTACTTTACTTGCATAAAAAGGTTGGATGGAAACCTGGTTAATGTCAGGCCATGTTGATGATGCTGGAAATAGATTTTGGTCGAACGTGCACATGCTTACAGGAGGCTTTTGAAGTAGCCTAATCAGATTACAACACTGTGACTGGTTGTGTTTACACCACATATAAAATGTAACACATTTGAAAAGTTAAACAACAAATATGTTGACTATATTGAAGCGTTAGGTTCTAGGTGTGTGGAAAAGCTGCTTGGATTGGAGAGGAGGCAGAGCGCACCTTAAGCTTTCCTGAAAAACGGGGCCTGCCAGGTTATTATAGGACGACTTGGGAGAATGATGATCTGCAACAGACAGAGCATCTTAGTATCAGAAGTAAAAATACAGCCAGACTGGCCTGGTACTGTACCTTTCTAGACATATCAACTGTCGAGAGTAGACCCACAACTGATACAAATGAAACATTCAGTTAACAGGGCTGTTGCGCTGTTATTCAAATGCCATTTTCACTGCAGCCTAGAGTACTCACTTGAGAACAGTAATGTAGTTATTCATTGCATTGTGGTGTTGTAGACTAGTCTAGGTAGGCTAATTGTATTGCCCCTAACAAGATAATTATGGGAGCTTTTTGTCTTCACTGTTCTTTCATGCGCAATGCTGCACCTGGCCTCTCTGCTGCCTATATCAGCTATTCCTATTTGTTCTTGTGGATTCATATTTAAAATGTATGCAGCTTTGAATGATTTCATGTGTGGTATGATTGCTAGTTAGCCTATGGCAGATCTGGACAAACAAACCACCTACCCCTATTGTCACTATGAATGGTGGATAGAGGGCAGGATAGACAGACTGATAGACTATATTGACCTGTGACATAGTAAAAGTCAGCGGGCGGAAAAGCGTAGTGCATAAGGGAAGAACCAAAACATATAGGGGAGGTGCATGCAAGCAGATGAGAACATTTGGCTAGGATGGAAGAAATTCTGTAGTAAAACCTGCAAAAGAACAAATGTAAACCAATAAAAGAATCACACAACCCTCCCCCCTAAAAATGTTGACAACCCTCCCCTATTTTGCAGTAAGTAATGTTCCCAAATTGTTCCTGAGAACGTTAAGAAACAAAAAATGTCTGTGTGAATTTCAGTACTAGAGCATAACTTCTCCTACAGGTTTCGTCGTGGTTCTGTTTAAAGTAATATTCTGAGAACGTTCAGAGAACGTTAAGAAGCAACATTCTTCTGCAGGAATTTCAGTACTTCAGCATAATGTTTTCTGCAGGGGTTCCTCGTGGTAGGAGATAAGAAAGCTCAGGAAATATGTTTTTTGGACACATATTCAATCCATTTGTTTGTTTGCACAAAACTACCTTCATACTTTTTCAAACCGGAACCGGGTTACCTTCAGACTAGTTCCTTGACACTTGTGGAGGTTGTAGAGCAAAACGGAGAACACCGTCGTGTTTGTGAGAATCTCATCTTTCCATAGGGAACCATTTCAGGGAAACATAGTAAGGTGTTCCCAGAACCTCCCTGCAACCTAAAGATGAATGTTCCCAGAACAGGAGAAATGATCACTTCCGTTCTCAGAACGTTTAAAAATGTTTCTGTTTTACCGGTCAGGTTTCATTCCTAGAACCAATGGGAAACCAAAAATGTACGTTCCCACAACTTCCAAGGAACCAAATGTGCTATCTGGTATAGTGAAGAGACATGTGGTTACCATTCACTCACCATTTACTCCAGTGCTTATAAAAGCCGCCCACCCAGTTGATCTAATGCTAGAGTCTTATAATCCCTCTACACGAATACATAAAGCAGTATGTAGGTCTTCCTTTTCCACCAAGTTAAAATGTTTTTATTTGCAATGTTGAAATTGAGTGGTCATATTAGTTTGTAGGCCAAACCGTTCGGATGCTACAGACGTTTTCTTGAGAACACCGATTTTCGGGATGTCTCATGGTCTGACAAACTCCGCTGTAGCTCAGCCACCTTCTACCGTCAATGCAGAAGGCTGACATAGGCAGATGTGGTGGATTGAGACACAGCCCATGCAAAAAACAGATATCTCTAGTTTAAACTGACGGATTTGGATGGGGATGCGCCAATTGACTCTTAATTAAAACCTACAGTACTTTCTGTTCTCAGCATCAACAAAACTCTATCTTCTATCTTGTTCAGGTGCGATGGCTGTGCACACTAATTGGCTCCCCTTTTGAAATCAGGTCTGTTTGAAATCTCACTGATGCCATGACACAATAAAAAATAAATGTGTTTGCATAAATTAATTTCATTCATTTTCATGCGTCCTACCTGTGCTTGGAGTTCAACATAGTTAACCCAAAATAAGCTGCCATTGTTATTAAAAGTCTCATTGAATCCTTTACATTTTGTTCAAAACATTCACAACATTTAGAGAATGTTCTCGAAACATTATTTAATTACCTTCAAATAACCCATCATTTCCGTTCTCAGAACATTAATTAAACCTCCCAGGAAAACGTTCAGTGTACCCTAGTAAAACGTTCTCAGAACCTCCCTGCAACATAAAAATGAACGTGCCCAGGACAGGTGAAATGTTCACTTCCGTTCTCAGAATGTTTAACAAACTTTTACGTTTTACCGGTCAGGAAATTATGGCTTTGTTCCAATGGGAAACAAAAAATGTACATTCCCACAACTTCCAAAGAACCAAATGTGCTAGCTGAGGTCTGTGCAAAGGTAGTGTTCTGTTCAGAGGTACTACACCTTAACCTTCCTGTCACTCTCTCACTGTAGAAGGAAAAATAGAACAAAAGTCAGTCATTCACATGATCAGGCACTAGATGACCAGAAAGTTACACTAGCTGGCTACACTGGTCACACTGTGTCTCTGTCTGCCATTTCACTAGTAACCATAGTACCAGGTGCCTAGAAACATCCACAACAGAAGAAGATAAATATGCAACATGTCCAATATTGTGACCTTACCAATTGGACTGACTGGGCTGTCTGAAATACACTATGATCCACTACACACACTCTGCCCTTGGGAAAAGCCACTCACACTAAAATGCTTCAGCAAACAGACAGATATATCTATTAAGGGAGGATTTCAACTTGTTGCCCTGGGAAAGCATACAGATACGCTCTCACCCTGTGTGTGTGTGTGTGTGTGTGTGTGTGTGTGTGTGTGTGTGTGTGGACTGGGACAACGAAAGGATATTAAGGAATAATCGATTCCTTCATGTTCTCTGTGTCTTCCGCTGCCTGGCCTGCGAGTCAGTCTTGGATCAAAGTAATCTGGATTATTATAATGCCTCTTGTTTCTGCCTTGCCCTTCCAAACTCTGTGTAGACTCTGTGTAGACATCCCAGCTAGCACATAATGTTCTGAGAACCAAATGTTTCTTAGAGTTGGTGATAGAGTGGTTGTCCAAGGATTATTTTTCATACCTTCCCACAACTTTCTGGGAATGGTGCAGGAAAGTTGCTTGGCTTTGGAACATTCTCATATTTAAGGAACCATATTTTCTTGGTATTTCATTACTTTAACAGAACGTTTCCTAAAAGTTCAAACATGGTTACATTTAAAACAATTTTTGACAAATGCTCTAGGAACATCATCCAACTGGTTTGACATTGGGAATGTTCTCAAATAGTTCAGAGAATGTTAAGAAATAACGTTCTTCTGTAGGAATTTCAGTACTTCAGCATAACGTTTCCTCGTGGTTCTATTTAAAGTCATGTTCTCAGAACATACTTTTTTTTCTTAGTAAAAACCACAAGAAAACATTAGTAACATTCAAAGAACATTCTAATAATGTTATTTAAAAACATATACATTCCATTCCCAGCATCAACAGACTCTCTATATCCTCAATCTTGTTAAGTGTGTTCAGGTGTGTTGGCCGCACCCACTAATTGGCCACACCTCATCCGGCAAACATTGTTTTTGTTTGACATCGGCTGCTGAACTTGCTGGGCTTCGATTCAGACACAGGAGTATCCCACCTTTAACTCTCTCGCTGTTTCTCTCTCTCTGTGTCTCTCTCTCCCACTGTTTCTCTCTCTCTATCTCTCTTTGTCTCTCAATTTCAATTGATGGGGTTTTATTGGCATGGGAAACACATGTTTACATTGCCAAAGAAAGTGAAATAGATAATAAACAAAAACAATAAACAATAAAAGATTAACAGTAAACATTACACTTACAAAAGTTCCAAAATAATAAAGACATTTCAAATGTCATATTATGTCTATGTACAGTCTTGTGCAAATAGTTAAATTACAAACGGAAAATAAATAAACAGATTTACAATGGTGTTTGTTCTTCACTGGTTACCCTTTTCTCGTGGCAACAGGTCAGACATCTTGCTGCTGTGATGGCACACTGTGATATTTCACCCAGTAGATATGGGAGTTTATCAAAATTAGGTTGGATTTCGAATTCTTTGTGGGTCTGGGTAACCTGAGGGAAATATGTGTCTCTAATATGGTCATACATTTGGCAGGAGGTTAGGAAGTGCAGCTCAGTTTCCACCTCATTTTGTGGGCATTGTGTACATAGCCTGTCTTCTCTTGAGAGCCAAGACTGCCTTCGCCTGGCATTCTCAATAGCAAGGCTATGTTCAGTCTGTACATAGTCAAAGATTTCCTTAATTTTGGGTCAGTCACTGTGGTCAGGTATTCTGCCACTGTGTATTCTCTGTTTAGGACCAAATAGCATTCTAGTTTGCTCAGTTTTTTTGCTGTTATTAATCATTTTTATTGTTTTCTCATGATTTGTTTGGTTCCAAGGGTGTAAAGTCCTTAAGTAAAAATACTTTAAAGTACTACTTAAGTAGTTTTTTGGAGTATCTGTACTTTACTTTACTATTTATATTTGAAAACTTTTACTTCACTACATTCCTAAAGAAAATATTGTACTTCATTTTCCTGACAACCCAAAGTACTCGCTACATTTTGAATGCTTAGCAGGACAGGAAAATTGTGAAATTCACACTTATCAAGTGAACACATGGTTATCCCTACTGTCTGTGGTCTGGCGGACTCACTAAACACAAATATCTATACTTTTACTCAAGTATGACAATTGGGTACTTTTTCCACCACTGGTTAGGTCTAATTGTGTTGCTGTCCTGGGGCTTCTATATCTCCCTATCCCCCTCTCCCCCCTGCTGTGCAGCCCTGCACTAGACAATGATTTGTTTACAAAGTACACTTGGCTCCGGGTCAAACATAATGGGTGTGTGTTTGTATGTGTGAGCGTGTGTTTATCGGAGTGTATGTGTGTAGCTATTCTCTACAGGAGGGACTGCCGTATGTTAGTGTGTGTGTGTGTGTGTGTGTGTGTGTGTAGGGGAGATACTGGAGCCTCTGTCCTTCGGTGTCATCCTCCTACTGGTAGCACAGCACCCCTGGAACTGCTCATCATGAGGCTGTGTGTCAGTGTGTATGCGTATCTGTTTGCCTTGAGGAGTCGGCCTGAATCAAATAGAAACTAAGACATATTGCCCTGTGACAGCTGCTTTAGCCACCTATGAAAGACACTTTATCCCTGACACTTTTAGCATACAGTATCACACGGTACGAGTCAGGTCTGCCACCAAACTATTTCCGTACTAATTGGCTTTATACCTTCGCCAGTATACCGTGATCTGCATTTCTCCCTTTCAGTTGAGCTGTTGGGTGTTTGTGTTGACATGAGTAGCCAGGATAAGCAGAGAGAGAGAGAGAGGTGGAGACGGGGAGAGACATAGGAGGGAGAGAGAAAGAGAGGAGGGGAAGAGAGATAAGGGGGAGGAGGGCGAGCCCTATCTGCACGCTGCTTCCTGTTTAGTAATATCCTCTCTGCAGATGATGTTGTTGAGTTCCTCCCTTTCTCTCTGTTACATAGTTTACTCTTCTGAATAGCTGTTATTGTGAGTGTTTTGTCAGGGTCATGACTTAAAATGAACTTCAACCAACCAGACAGAGACAGACAGACAGGCAGACAGACAGACAGACAGACAGACAGACAGACAGACAGACAGACAGACAGACAGACAGACAGACAGACAGACAGACAGACAGACAGACAGACAGACAGACAGACAGACAGACAGACAGACAGACAGACAGAGAGAGAGAGAGAGAAAGAGAGAGAGAGAGAGAGAGAGAGAGAGAGAGAGACTAAGTGTGTTTAGACATGTACAAAATGAAGTGCAAAGGTAGAAAATGTGCCTGAAATGTCGAAAGGGGAGGAAAGAGGAAAAGTAGAGATGGATGTGCAGAGAGGACGTAGAGAGAGATAAACAGAGTGTAAGAAAGCGATTAACTGAGAGAGAGATTTACACAGTAAAGGAAGGGCTGTGAATGGTGCAGTCTATATGTGTGTGCGAGCTTGTGGGCGTGTGTGTGCATGTGTGTTTGCTCACTAGTGCATGGTGTTTTACCTCAGGGTGGAGCAGACGGGAGAAGGGCTCTGGAGAGTTAGAAATAAGGCTGATTTGGGCCTGCTTCAACACATTTAGGTCCAATACAGCAGAGCCTACAGGAAACTGGAGGGCCATGGGATGGTTGGCCCCGTTAGGGGTGAACAGGGAGGACTCACACACGCAGACACACGCACGAACACCAGTGCTGGGGGTAATGCTTTACAAAAGTAACATGTTACGTAATCAGAATACTTTTATGAGTACCATAGTAGAGTAACATGTTACGTAATCAGAATACTTTTATGAGTACCATAGTAGAGTAACGTGTTACGTAATCAGAATACTTTTATGAGTACCATAGTAGAGTAACATGTTACGTAATCAGAATACTTTTATGAGTACCATAGTAGAGTAACGTGTTACGTAATCAGAATACTTTTATGAGTACCATAGTAGAGTAACATGCTACTTTTTCAAATTGGATAATTTTATTTTGGTCACTTTGTCAAACAATGTGTGCGTTACTTTCAGAATCATATCTCTACCAGGCACGTGTTTCCATGATTTTTAAAACAATTTCCCTGCAATTCTACCCTGTTTCTTAACAGGGAGAATCGACTCTGGGAAGAAAGGGTGCCATTCTTCTCTTCTCACTCCAAAATGTTCTTTGGCACACACACACACACATGCACTAAACTATTTTTCTTAGATTTTGCCTAAATAAATTCTATTAAAAAAAGTGTTTTAATGACTAGATTACTATCTACTCCCTGAAAATCCCACCCCCAATAATTAATTGACAGGTCTTAAACCCTACCAACCCTAAGACTCACAAACATCCCGCCTTCTTCCCTGACAATCCCACCCACTGTGATCGATTGACAGGCCAAGCTGTTTAGAATGTGTCCAGGATAACTCATGACAATGAGGAAATAAAATCGAAAATGGGAGGAATAATATTGTTTTACCCAATAATAATTTTTATTTTGTACTTGCTAGTTTAAGAAAAAGCCAAGCTGTTTTGTCACATATAATGCGATCACAATAATGTAGTAACACTTTTCTTTCTCAATATGGCAGTGCTATCTTGTAGGGCATTGAACAAGTACTGTCAACTTGAAAATACAAACTGGATACAAACTGTTTTGCATTTAAATTAGCTATATATATCCATAAATTGCAGCGCAGAATCTGCAATAAAAATAATAAACTGTAGCTCCGGTAATATGGGTCATATTTGGAAGGTTTGGCGAGAGCAGGTGTCCCTAACATTTTCTTTCATAAGATCTACTTTATACCAAAGAAATCTGCAAGTAGGCTACAGCCTACATATTTTGTTATTGTGTAGGCCTAATTTGATGAATAGAAACAAAGAACAGCACTGTCTGCATGCATAATGTAATTGTATTTTGGTTCTTAAAACCACATTTCTAGTCTACCACATTTCGAAAAAAAAATCTTTCTACTGTAGCCTACCTTGAGAATCTTGCCATTTTAAGATGAGAGAGAATACATTTGAACAAATCTGTAGCCTGCAGATACAGGACTAGGCTGCTATAAATTATGTTTAATAGTGGCCTTTTAAACAACACACCACAGTGAGTAGACTAGATATTTTACAACAAATCGTCAAGAAACAGAATAATCATGAAAAGTATGAGGAATAACAAAAGTGTAGTCTCAGCTGGAAGTACCCATGCTGATGTCTATTCAACGCTGGTCTGACCAATCGGAAACCATGCTTCAAGACTGCTTTGATCACGCGGACTTGGATATGTTCTGGGTAGCCTCGGATAATAACATTGATGTATACACGGACACGGTGACTGAGTTCATCAGGAAGTGTATAAGGGATGTTGTTCCCACTATGACTATTAAAATCTACCCAAACCAGAAACCGTGGATAGATGGCAGCATTCGCGCTTAACTGAAAGCGTGAACCACCGCATTTAACTATGTCAAGGTGACTGGGAATATGGTTGAATACAAGCAGTGAAGTTATTCCTTCCGTAAGTCAATCAAACAGGCAAAACGTCAGTATAGAGACAAAGTGGAGTCGCAATTCAACTGCTCAGACACGAGTCTTATGTGACAGGGTCTACAGACAATCACAGACAAGGGGAAACCAGCCACGTTACGGACACTGACGTCTTGCTCTCAGACAAGCTAAACACCATGCCCGCTTTGAGGATAACACAGTGCCACCAACGCGGCCCACTACCAAGAACTGTGGGCTCTCCTTCTCTGTGGCCAACGTGAGTAAGATATCTAAGCGTGTTAACCCTCTCAAGGTTGTCGGCCCAGACGGCATCCCTAGCCGCGTCTTCAGTGCATGTGCAGACCAGCTGGCTGGAGTGTTTACGGACATTCTCAATCTCTCCCTATCCCAGTCTGCTGTCCCCACTTGCTTGTCCACCATTGTTTCTGTACCCAAGAAAGCAAAGGTAACTGAACTAAATGACTATCGCCCCGTAGCGCTAACTTCTGTCATCATGAAGTGCTTTGAGAGACTAGTTAATTAAGGATCATATCATCTCTACCTGTCATGCCCCGATCTGCCCTGATCTGTTTCACCTGGTCCTGTGATTGACTCCACCTCCTCCAGGTGTCGCTTATTTTCCCCAGTGTATTTATCCCTGTGTTTCCAGTTCGTCTTGTATGTTAGTCAAGTCAACCAGCGTGTTTTTCCCATACTCCTTTTGCTATTCTCTTTTTGCTAGTCTTCCCGGTTTTGACCCCTGCCTGACTCTGGACTACTTTCCTGCCTGTCTGATCATCCTGCCTGCCCTGACCTTGATTCTGCCTGCCCTTCAGTACCTTTTGGACCCTTTTTGACCCTTTTGCCTGTCCACGACCATTCTCTTGCCTTCCACTATTGGATTAATACATATTGTAAGACTCCAACCATCTGCCTCCTGTGTCTGCATCTGGGTCTCGTCTTGTGTCATGATACTACCTTACCTTACACCCTAGACCCACTTCAATTTGCTTACCACCCCAATAGATCCACAGATGATGCAATTACACTGCCCTATCCCATCTGGACAAGAGGAATAACTATGTAAGAATTCTGCTCATTCACTATAGCTCAGCCTTCAACACCATTGTACCCTCCAAGCTCATCATCAAGCTCGGGGCCCTGGGTCTGAACTGCGCCCTGTGCAACTGGGTCCTGGACTTCCTGATGGGCCGCCCCCAGGTGGTGAAGGTAGGAAACAACACCTCCACTTCACTGATCCTCAACACAGGGGGCCCCACAAGGGTGTGTACTCAGCCCCCTTCTGTACTCCCTGTTCACCCATGACCCCCTGTTCACCCGTCAACATAATGAAGGAGCTGATCGTGGACTTCAGGAAACAGCAGAGGCAGCACGCCCCTATACACATAAGCTGGACCGCAGTGGAGAGGGTGGAAAGCTTCAAGTTCCTCGGCGTGCACATCACTGACGATCTGAAATGATCCACCCACAACAGCACCTCTTCAACCTCAGGAGGCTGAGGAAATTTGGCTTGTCACCTAAGACCCTCTCAAACCTTTATAGATAGACAATTGAGAGCATCCTGTCGGGCTGCATCACCGCCTGGTACAGCAACCACAGGGCTCTCCAGAGGGTGGTGCGGTCTGCCCAACGCATCACCGAGGGCACACTGCCTGCCCTCCAGGACACCTACTGCACCGGATGTCACAGGAAGGCCAAAAAGATCATCAAGGACATCAACCACCTGAGCCATGGCCTGTTCACCCCGCTATCATCCAATAGGCGAGGTCAATACAGGTGCATCAAAGCTGGGACCGAGAGACTGAAAAACAGCTTCTATCTCAAGGCCATCAGACTTTTAAATAGCCATCACTAGCTGGCTACCACCTGGTTACTCAAACCTGCACCTTAGAGACTGCTGCCCTATATACATAGACATGGAATCACTGGTCACTTTAATAATGTTTACATACTGCTTTACTCATTTCATATGTATATATTGTATTCTATTCTACTGTATTTTAGTCAATGCCACTCAGACATTGCTCGTCCTAATATTTACACTACTAATGGAAATTGTCTGGGTAGCCATTTGACTAGATGTTCAGGAGTCTTATAATCCAAGTTTATCATTTTAAAAGTCTAATTGATCATTAGAAAACCCTTTTGCAATTATGATAGCACAGCTGTAAACGGTTGTATTGATTAAAGAAGCAATAAAACTGACTTTAGACTAGTTGAGTATCTGGAGCATCAGCATTTGTGGGTTCGATTACAGGCTCAAAATGGCCAGAAACAAATAACTTTCTTCTGAAACTCGCCAGTCTATTCTTGCTCTGAGAAATGAAGGCTATTCCATGCGAGAAATTGCCAAGAAACTGAAGATCTTGTACAACACTGTGTACTACTCCCTTCACAGAGCAGCGTAACCTGGCTCTAACCAGAATAGAAAGCGGAGTGGGAGGCCCTGGTGCACACCTGAGCAAGAGGACAAGTACATTAGAGTGTCTAGTTTGAGAAACAGATGCCTCACAAGTCTTCAACTGGCAGCTTCATTAATTAGTACTCGCAAAACACCAGTCTCAATGTCAACAGGGAAGAGGCGACTCCGGGATGCTGCCTTCTAGGCAGAGTTGCAAAGAAAAAGCCATATCTCAGACTGGCCAATAAAAATAAAAGATTAAGATGGGCAAAGAACACAGATACTGGACAGAGGAAGATTGGAAAAAAGTGTTATGGACAGACTAATCTATGTTTGAGGTGTTCGGATCACAAAGAAGAGCATTCGTGAGATGCAGAAAAAATGAAAAGATGCTGGAGGAGTGGTTGACGCCATCTGTCAAGCATGGTGGAGTTAATGTGATGGCCTGGGGGTGCTTTGGTGGTGGTAAAGTGGGAGATTTGTACAGAGTAAAAGGGATCTTGAAGAAGGACGACTATCACTCCATTTTGCAATGCCATGCCATACCCTGTGGACGACGCTTTATTAGAGACAATTTCCTCCTACAACAGGACGATGACCCAAAGCACAGCTCCAAACTATGCAAGAACTATTTAGGGAAGAAGCCGTCAGCTGGTATTCTGTCTATAATGGAGTGGCCTGCACAGTCACCGGATCTCAACCCTATTGAGCTGTTGTGGGAGCAGCTTGACCGTATGGTACGTAAGAAGTGCCCATCAAGCCAATCCAACTTGTGGGAGGTGCTTCAGGAAGCATGGGGTGAAAACTCTTCAGATTAACACATTGACAACTAGAAAGCCAGAGGTCTGCAAGGCTGTAATTGCTGCAAATGGAGGATTCTTTGACGAAAGCAAAGTTTGAAGGACACAATTATTACTTAAATTAAAAATCATTATTTATAACCTTTATAACCTTTCCATGGAAACATACATGAAATGAGTTGCAAAATGAACAGGAAATATAGTCAAGACTTTGACAAGGTTATAGGACATTACTAAGTGACCCCAAACTTTTGCTTTGTAGTGTATATATTTATATATTTCATAATTCCATTATTTTACTTTTAGATTTGTGCGTGTTGTTGTGAATGGTTAGACATTACTGCACTGTTGGAGCATTTCGCTACATCCGCAATAGCCTCTGCTAAATATGTGCATGTGGTCAATTAAATGTGATTTGATTTGATTTGAGCACATTTCTTGACCATTCCACTTTTCCTCTGACATGGCCTTTTTTTGGTGCCTTTTTTTTTGCGCTGTCACAGTGTCATCATGATTATTTTTTAAATAAACTTGCCTCACCAGCATATACTTACTTACCAAACCAAGCAGATCTGTTTTATCGAGGTACAGATATCCTGTGCTTCTTCATTTTGTGCATAGGCACATACAGACACAGCTTGGCTACATTGTAACAGCGAAGCCGCCACAGTGCACTTGAATATGGAGCTCAACCAGGACTGTTACCTTTGTAACAGAATTAAACATTTTAACAATGTGATTTAACTGATTGATGTGTGGAAAATAGATGACAAAAATGCAGAATTGTGTTAAATGGCTGTAAGCAACTTGGGGAGAAAAAATATTTAACAGATCAAATTATGTAATATTAGGCAAAGTGAAATGACAATGAATTTGCTCTTGGTGCACTGCGCTCAAATGATATGTAACAACACCCGTGAGTGCATTGGACATGAAACAACGATACAAATGTAACAACCGCACATCAAAATAGATACACAATTGTCTTTTGCAGGAGCCTTTTCATTTTAAACACCAGTGGAGCAACTAGTGCTTTCTAACTATACTGAAGCAAAACAGTTGTGCGGGAATGAAGCAAAGCTTTAGAGTGGTCAAAAGTATTCATCTTGAGGCGACGGGAGGAGGGGTGCGTTAATGTAATCTGTTAATTATTATATCATATATCACATGTACATATCTATTTTAATACAGACCATCTCAAAACATAATCATTCATCATAATCATAATCAACTAATCACTGAAAATGACAAATTACCTGTTGGATCATGATAATTGTCTGGTAAAAAAGTGGGGGTGCAGTCAAACAAACGGTGAGATTTTGAGTTTTTATTTTCATAAAAGTGTCGCAAAGTACTTTTATCTAGTAATGTAAAGCGTTACTTTTTACACAAAGTAATATTGTAAAGCAGGGATCATCAACTAGATTCAGCCGCGGGCTGATTTTTTTTCTTGAGGGATGGTCGGGGAGCAGGAACATACTTACAAATAATTTGTAGACAAACATATATAATATTTGATTAAAATAGAATCATTTCAAACCTTGTTTAGATTTGTATACGATCAAGTGTCTCTCTTTTATGTGTAGGAATACTTGGGAACAGATTTCAAAAATGTAAATAACTTTTATGCCCCCCCCCAAACTAAAATAAATATATATATATAAATAAATATATATAAATAAATACATCTTTATCTTTATTTTGCATTATTTTACTCAGGAAACTCTTATAACCTGCTCAGTCCATTCCAGAGTGATTCGTCTTAAGGGTGTGCCTGGTAGTGTACAGTTAGTCATTGGGAGAATCCAAGTCATCATATGCCAGACATGGCCTCAATAAGTTAAAGCATAGGTGTGTTTGTATGTATGTGTGTGTGTGTGTGTGTGCGTGTTTTCGAGAGTCTGGATGAGGCTGGTAGGGGGGATTTGGGCACTTGGCATTGTGTTGTGTCACAATACATTGCAGCTTGTCTAGTGAGAATGGATGGATTTCAGTTAGACACAAGATTGTGTGAACACTGCTTTCAGAATGTATTCACTCACACACCCCTTGACTTTTTCCACATTTTGTTGTGAAATAAGGTGGGATTCAAATGTATTTAATTGTCATTTCTGTCAACGATCCAAACAAAATACTCCGTAATGTGAGGTGGAAGAAAAATTCTAACATTTGTAAAACTATTAATGAAAAATAAAACATAAATATACCTTGATTACATATGTTAACCCTCTGAGTCAACACTTGTTCCAGTCACCTTTGGCAGCGATTACAGCTGTGAGTCTTTCTGGGTAAGTTTCTAAGAGCTTTGAAGACCTGAATTGTACAATATTACCACTTTATTCTTAAAAAAATTCTTCAAGCTCTGTTAAGTTGGTTGTTAATCATTGCTAGACAGCTATTTTCAAGTCTTCTATACAGGCTTCCTTCTTTTCACTCCATCATTTAGGTTAGTATTGTGGAGTAACTGTTTTTCATCCATCCTCTGTTTTCTCCTTTCGCAGCCATTAAACTCTTAACTGTTTTAAAGTCACCATTGGCCTCATAGTGAAATCCCTGAGAGGTTTCCTTCCTCTCCGGCAACTGAGTTAGGAAGTATGCCTGTATCTTTGTTGTGACTGTGTGTATTAATACACCATCAAAAGCATAATTAATAACTTTACCATCCTCAAAGGGTTATTCAATGTCTCCTTTTTTTATCCATCTACCAATAGGTGCCCTTCTTTGCGAGGCGTTGAAAACCTCCCTGGACTTTCTGGTTGAATCTGTTTGAAATGCACTGCTCGAGTGAGGGACCTTATAGACAATTGTATGTGTGGGGTACAGAGATGAGGAAGTAATTCAAAAATCATGTTAAACAGTATTATTGCACACATTTTGAGTCCATGCAACTTATTATGTGACTTGTTAAGCACAATTTTACTCCCAAACCTATGTAGGCTTGCCATAACAAGACATTTCAGCGTTTAATTTTGTATTCATTTGTAAAAATGTCCACTTGTACATTGTGACATAATGGGCTATTGTGTGTAGGCCAGTGACACAAAATCAAAATGTAATCCATTTTAAATTCAGGCTGCAACACAACAAAATGTGGAAAAAGTCGAGGGGTATGAATACTTTCTGAAGGCACTGTGTGTGTGTGTGTGTGTGTGTGTGTGTGTGTGTGTGTGTGTAAAGGGCAAGATGCAGCTTCGTATGTATGGAGGAATGCTCTGTGGCTGCCAGAGCAATGACATAACCACGGTTTGTAGCAGAGATCCCAGGCCCGATGCTTGGATACCATGGCAACCTGTGTGCCTATGACACACACCCACCCAAACTGTAGGGGATTGGGGTTATTTTTTGTTGTTGTTGGGGGGAGTACGCCCTGTGTAGTTTATTCCACTTGTGCTCGTTCAGTCCTGGTAAACTTGTAAGTGAATACCAGATGTGTGGGGAAAACAGATGTGTGGCCGTCACAGTGTACAAGCTATAGCACCAAAAATGTGTACTCAGTTAACAACGGTCAACACACACACACATATTTGAAATACTTTCTTTGAATCCACAAGTCACATTACAGACGAGAAGGATTGAAACATTTCATACAGGTAACTGCCAAAATAATGGAAACACTTGAGTAAACGATACATTATATTGAAAGCAGGTGCTTCTCCTGAGTTAATTAAGCACTTAAAATCCCATCATGCTTAGGGTTATGTATAAAAATGCTGGGCAGGCCATTATTTTGGCTACCATGGCTATGGCCTATCCACAGGGCACGAGTGGTCACTGAATGGTTTGATGAGCATGAAAATGATGTAAACCATATGCCATGGCCATTACCAGATTTTAACCCAATTGAACACTTGGGAGATTCTGGAGCGGTGCCTAAGACAGCGTTTTCCACCACTATCAACAAAACACCAAATTATGGAATTTCTCGTGGAAGAATGGTGTCACATCCCTCCATTAGAGTTCCAGACATATAGACTCTATGTCAAGGTGCATTGAAGCTGTTCTGGCTCGTGGTGGCCCAACACCCTATTAATTAAGACACGCTATGTTGGTGTTTCCTTTATTTTGGCAGTTACACGTAGGTCATGGATATCTGGACACTTATGGATACAGATAGCACCTTCTTCTCCACACAGCAAGGCTGCAAATGACCACTGACACAGAGCAGTACCTTCCGTCTACAGTCAATCACGGATTACAAAAAGAAAACCAGCCCAGTCACGGACCAGGATGTCTTGCTCCCAGGCAGACTAAATAACTTTTTTGCCCGCTTTGAGGACAATACAGTGCCACTGACACGGCCCGCAACTAAAACATGCGGACTCTCCTTCACTGCAGCCGACGTGAGGAAAACATTTAAACGTGTCAACCCTCGCAAGGCTGCAGGCCCAGACGGCATCCCCAGCCGCGCCCTCAGAGCATGCGCAGACCAGCTGGCTGGTGTGTTTACGGACATATTCAATCAATCCCTATCCCAGTCTGTTGTTCCCACATGCTTCAAGAGGGCCACCATTGTTCCTGTTCCCAAGAAAGCTAAGGTAACTGAGCTAAACGACTACCGCCCCTTAGCACTCACTTCCATCATCATGAAGTGCTTTGAGAGACTAGTCAAGGACCATATCACCTCCACCCTACCTGACACCCTAGACCCACTCCAATTTGCTTACCGCCCAAATAGGTCCACAGACGATGCAATCTCAACCACACTGCACACTGCCCTAACCCATCTGGACAAGAGGAATACCTATGTGAGAATGCTGTTCATCGACTACAGCTCGGCATTTAACACCATAGTGCCCTCCAAGCTCGTCATCAAGCTCGAGACCCTGGGTCTCAACCCCGCCCTGTGCAACTGGGTACTGGACTTCCTGACGGGCCGCCCCCAGGTGGTGAGGGTAGGCAACAACATTTCCACCCCGCTGATCCTCAACACTGGGGCTCCACAAGGGTGCGTTCTGAGCCCTCTCCTGTACTCCCTGTTCACCCACGACTGCGTGGCCACGCACGCCTCCAACTCAATCATCAAGTTTGCGGACGAAACAACAGTGGTAGGCTTGATTACCAACAACGACGAGACGGCCTACAGGGAGGAGGTGAGGGTCCTCGGAGTGTGGTGTCAGGAAAATAACCTCACACTCAACGTCAACAAAACTAAGGAGATGATTGTGGACTTCAGGAAACAGCAGAGGGAACACCCCCCTATCCACATTAATGGAACAGTAGTGGAGAGGGTAGTAAGTTTTAAGTCCCTTGGCGTACACATCACAGACAAACTGAATTGGTCCACCCACACAGACAGCATCGTGAAGAAGGCGCAGCAGCGCCTCTTCAACCTCAGGAGGCTGAAGAAATTCGGCTTGTCACCAAAAGCACTCACAAACTTCTACAGATGCACAATCGAGAGCATCCTGTCGGGCTGTATCACCGCCTGGTACGGCAACTGCTCCGCCCACAACCGTAAGGCTCTCCAGAGGGTAGTGAGGTCTGCACAACGCATCACCGGGGGCAAACTACCTGCCCTCCAGGACACCTACACTCCCCGATGTCACAGGAAGGCCATAAAGATCATCAAGGACAACAACCACCCGAGCCACTGCCTGTTCACCCCGCTATCATCCAGAAGGCGAGGTCAGTACAGGTGCATCAAAGCTGGGACCGAGAGCCTGAAAAACAGCTTCTATCTCAAGGCCATCAGACTGTTAAACAGCCACCACTAACATTGAGTGGCTGCTGCCAACACACTGACTCAACTCCAGCCACTTTAATAATGGGAATTGATGGGAAATTATGTAAAATATATCACTAGCCACTTTAAACAATGCTACCTAATATAATGTTTACATACCCTACATTATTCATCTCATATGTATATGTATATACTGTACTCTATATCATCTACTGCATCTTTATGTAATACATGTATCACTAGCCACTTTAACTATGCCACTTTGTTTACATACCCATCTCATATGTATATACTGCACTCAATACCATCTACTGTATCTTGCCTATGCCGCTCTGTACCATCACTCATTCATATATCTTTATGTACATATTCTTTATCCCCTTACACTTGTGTCTATAAGGTAGTAGTTTTGGAATTGTTAGCTAGATTACTTGTTGGTTATTACTGCATTGTGGGAACTAGAAGCACAAGCATTTCGCTACACTCGCATTAACATCTGCTAACCATGTGTATGTGACAAATACAATTTGATTTTATTTTATTTGCTAGCTGCTTTCCCTCTGTCCTATGCAGGCCTGCAATCTGAAGGCCACCTACTGTCAGCCTATGTACATGGCCGAGACTCATGAATATCAGCACTATAACCAAGGCTGTTAAGGCGTGTTAAGGCATATTTCAGGAACTTGTCAGTAAAGGCCTGCTCCATGTAGGAGTCAAAAGAGCAACTTCCAAAATGAGCACCTCCCTCCGGCCTCCTCCCACAACAATTATATCTGGCATATTTGGTATACAAGTAAACACATCATCATCAACATCACACACACAGACACACACACACGGAGTGTATTTCAGTAACCTGTGTGTATACATTAAAGAATGAGGGTAAGAGTGGGTTGGTTCTAGAGAGAGAGAGTGGGTTGGTCATAGAGAGAGAGTTGGTTGGTTCTAGAATGAGAGTTAGTTGGTTCTAGAGTGAGAGTGGGTTGGTTCTAGAGTGAGCATGGGTTGGTTCTAGAGTGAGAGTGGGTTGGTTCTGGAGTGAGAGGGGGTTGGTTCTAGAGTGAGCGTGGATTGGTTCTAGAGTGAGAGTGGGTTGGTTCTAGAGTGAGCATGGGTTGGTTCTAGAGTGAGAGTGGGTTGGTTCTAGAGTGAGCGTGGGTTGGTTCTAGAGTGAGAGTGGGTTGGTTCTAGAGTGAGCATGGGTTGGTTCTAGAGTGAGAGTGGGTTGGTTCTAGAGTGAGAGTGGGTTGGTTCTAGAGTGAGCATGGGTTGGTTCTAGAGTGAGCATGGATTGGTTCTAGAGTGAGAGTGTGTTGGTTCTAGAGTGAGAGTGGGTTGGTTCTAGAGTGAGCATGGGTTGGTTCTAGAGTGAGCATGGGTTGGTTCTAGACAGAGAGTGGTTTGGTTGTAGACAGAGAGTGGGTGGTTCTAGACCGAGAGTGGTGTTGTACTGTTGTAATCACCTGGCTGTTCCTTCAGCCTGTACACTACTCTACTGTTTTAATCACCTGGCTGTTCCTTCAGCCTGTACACTACTCTACTGTTTTAATCACCTGGCTGTTCCTTCAGCCTGTACACTACTCTACTGTTGTAATCACCTGGCTGTTCCTTCAGCCTGTACACTACTCTACTGTTGTGATCACCTGGCTGTTCCTTCAGCCTGTACACTACTCTACTGTTGTAATCACCTGGCTGTTCCTTCAGCCTGTACACTACTCTACTGTTGTAATCACCTGGCTGTTCCTTCAGCCTGTACACTACTCTACTGTTATGATCACCTGGCTGTTCCTTCAGCCTGTACACTACTCTACTGTTGTAATCACCTGGCTGTTCCTTCAGCCTGTACACTACTCTACTGTTGTAATCACCTGGCTGTTCCTTCAGCCTGTACACTACTCTACTGTTGTAATCACCTGGCTGTTCCTTCAGCCTGTACACTACTCTACTGTTGTAATCACCTGGCTGTTCCTTCAGCCTGTACACTACTCTACTGTTGTAATCACCTGGCTGTTCCTTCAGCCTGTACACTACTCTACTGTTTTAATCACCTGGCTGTTCCTTCAGCCTGTACACTACTCTACTGTTGTAATCACCTGGCTGTTCCTTCAGCCTGTACACTACTCTACTGTTGTGATCACCTGGCTGTTCCTTCAGCCTGTACACTACTCTACTGTTGTAATCACCTGGCTGTTCCTTCAGCCTGTACACTACTCTACTGTTGTAATCACCTGGCTGTTCCTTCAGCCTGTACACTACTCTACTGTTATGATCACCTGGCTGTTCCTTCAGCCTGTACACTACTCTACTGTTGTAATCACCTGGCTGTTCCTTCAGCCTGTACACTACTCTACTGTTGTAATCACCTGGCTGTTCCTTCAGCCTGTACACTACTCTACTGTTGTAATCACCTTGCTGTTCCTTCAGCCTGTACACTACTCTACTGTTGTAATCACCTGGCTGTTCCTTCAGCCTGTACACTACTCTACTGTTGTGATCACCTGGCTGTTCCTTCAGCCTGTACACTACTCTACTGTTGTAATCACCTGGCTGTTCCTTCAGCCTGTACACTACTCTACTGTTGTAATCACCTGGCTGTTCCTTCAGCCTGTACACTACTCTACTGTTGTAATCACCTGGCTGTTCCTTCAGCCTGTACACTACTCTACTGTTGTAATCACCTGGCTGTTCCTTCAGCCTGTACACTACTCTACTGTTGTAATCACCTGGCTGTTCCTTCAGCCTGTACACTACTCTACTGTTGTAATCACCTGGCTGTTCCTTCAGCCTGTACACTACTCTACTGTTGTAATCACCTGCCTGTTCCTTCAGCCTGTACACTACTCTACTGTTGTAATCACCTGGCTGTTCCTTCAGCCTGTACACTACTCTACTGTTGTAATCACCTGCCTGTTCCTTCAGCCTGTACACTACTCTACTGTTGTGATCACCTGGCTGTTCCTTCAGCCTGTACACTACTCTACTGTTGTGATCACCTGGCTGTTCCTTCAGCCTGTACACTACTCTACCGTTGTAATCACCTGGCTGTTCCTTCAGCCTGTACACTACTCTACTGTTGTAATCACCTGGCTGTTCCTTCAGCCTGTACACTACTCTACTGTTATGATCACCTGGCTGTTCCTTCAGCCTGTACACTACTCTACTGTTGTAATCACCTGGCTGTTCCTTCAGCCTGTACACTACTCTACTGTTGTAATCACCTGGCTGTTCCTTCAGCCTGTACACTACTCTACTGTTGTAATCACCTTGCTGTTCCTTCAGCCTGTACACTACTCTACTGTTGTAATCACCTGGCTGTTCCTTCAGCCTGTACACTACTCTACTGTTGTGATCACCTGGCTGTTCCTTCAGCCTGTACACTACTCTACTGTTGTAATCACCTGGCTGTTCCTTCAGCCTGTACACTACTCTACTGTTGTAATCACCTGGCTGTTCCTTCAGCCTGTACACTACTCTACTGTTGTAATCACCTGGCTGTTCCTTCAGCCTGTACACTACTCTACTGTTGTAATCACCTGGCTGTTCCTTCAGCCTGTACACTACTCTACTGTTGTAATCACCTGGCTGTTCCTTCAGCCTGTACACTACTCTACTGTTGTAATCACCTGGCTGTTCCTTCAGCCTGTACACTACTCTACTGTTGTAATCACCTGCCTGTTCCTTCAGCCTGTACACTACTCTACTGTTGTAATCACCTGGCTGTTCCTTCAGCCTGTACACTACTCTACTGTTGTAATCACCTGCCTGTTCCTTCAGCCTGTACACTACTCTACTGTTGTGATCACCTGGCTGTTCCTTCAGCCTGTACACTACTCTACTGTTGTGATCACCTGGCTGTTCCTTCAGCCTGTACACTACTCTACCGTTGTAATCACCTGGCTGTTCCTTCAGCCTGTACACTACTCTACTGTTGTAATCACCTGGCTGTTCCTTCAGCCTGTACACTACTCTACTGTTGTGATCACCTGGCTGTTCCTTCAGCCTGTACACTACTCTACTGTTGTGATCACCTGGCTGTTCCTTCAGCCTGTACACTACTCTACTGTTGTGATCACCTGGCTGTTCCTTCAGCCTGTACACTACTCTACTGTTGTAATCACCTGGCTGTTCCTTCAGCCTGTACACTACTCTACTGTTGTAATCACCTGGCTGTTCCTTCAGCCTGTACACTACTCTACTGTTGTGATCACCTGGCTGTTCCTTCAGCCTGTACACTACTCTACTGTTGTAATCACCTGGCTGTTCCTTCAGCCTGTACACTACTCTACTGTTGTAATCACCTGGCTGTTCCTTCAGCCTGTACACTACTCTACTGTTGTAATCACCTGGCTGTTCCTTCAGCCTGTACACTACTCTACTGTTGTAATCACCTGGCTGTTCCTTCAGCCTGTACACTACTCTACTGTTGTAATCACCTGGCTGTTCCTTCAGCCTGTACACTACTCTACTGTTTTAATCACCTGGCTGTTCCTTCAGCCTGTACACTACTCTACTGTTTTAATCACCTGGCTGTTCCTTCAGCCTGTACACTACTCTACTGTTGTAATCACCTGGCTGTTCCTTCAGCCTGTACACTACTCTACTGTTGTAATCACCTGGCTGTTCCTTCAGCCTGTACACTACTCTACTGTTGTAATCACCTGGCTGTTCCTTCAGCCTGTACACTACTCTACTGTTATGATCACCTGGCTGTTCCTTCAGCCTGTACACTACTCTACTGTTGTAATCACCTGGCTGTTCCTTCAGCCTGTACACTACTCTACTGTTATGATCACCTGGCTGTTCCTTCAGCCTGTACACTACTCTACTGTTGTAATCACCTGGCTGTTCCTTCAGCCTGTACACTACTCTACTGTTGTAATCACCTGGCTGTTCCTTCAGCCTGTACACTACTCTACTGTTGTAATCACCTGGCTGTTCCTTCAGCCTGTACACTACTCTACTGTTGTAATCACCTGGCTGTTCCTTCAGCCTGTACACTACTCTACTGTTGTAATCACCTGGCTGTTCCTTCAGCCTGTACACTACTCTACTGTTGTAATCACCTGCCTGTTCGTTCAGCCTGTACACTACTCTACTGTTGTAATCACCTGCCTGTTCCTTCAGCCTGTACACTACTCTACTGTTGTGATCACCTGGCTGTTCCTTCAGCCTGTACACTACTCTACTGTTGTGATCACCTGGCTGTTCCTTCAGCCTGTACACTACTCTACCGTTGTAATCACCTGGCTGTTCCTTCAGCCTGTACACTACTCTACTGTTGTAATCACCTGGCTGTTCCTTCAGCCTGTACACTACTCTACTGTTATGATCACCTGGCTGTTCCTTCAGCCTGTACACTACTCTACTGTTGTAATCACCTGGCTGTTCCTTCAGCCTGTACACTACTCTACTGTTGTAATCACCTGGCTGTTCCTTCAGCCTGTACACTACTCTACTGTTGTAATCACCTTGCTGTTCCTTCAGCCTGTACACTACTCTACTGTTGTAATCACCTGGCTGTTCCTTCAGCCTGTACACTACTCTACTGTTGTGATCACCTGGCTGTTCCTTCAGCCTGTACACTACTCTACTGTTGTAATCACCTGGCTGTTCCTTCAGCCTGTACACTACTCTACTGTTGTAATCACCTGGCTGTTCCTTCAGCCTGTACACTACTCTACTGTTGTAATCACCTGGCTGTTCCTTCAGCCTGTACACTACTCTACTGTTGTAATCACCTGGCTGTTCCTTCAGCCTGTACACTACTCTACTGTTGTAATCACCTGCCTGTTCCTTCAGCCTGTACACTACTCTACTGTTGTAATCACCTGGCTGTTCCTTCAGCCTGTACACTACTCTACTGTTGTAATCACCTGCCTGTTCCTTCAGCCTGTACACTACTCTACTGTTGTAATCACCTGGCTGTTCCTTCAGCCTGTACACTACTCTACTGTTGTAATCACCTGCCTGTTCCTTCAGCCTGTACACTACTCTACTGTTGTGATCACCTGGCTGTTCCTTCAGCCTGTACACTACTCTACTGTTGTGATCACCTGGCTGTTCCTTCAGCCTGTACACTACTCTACCGTTGTAATCACCTGGCTGTTCCTTCAGCCTGTACACTACTCTACTGTTGTAATCACCTGGCTGTTCCTTCAGCCTGTACACTACTCTACTGTTGTGATCACCTGGCTGTTCCTTCAGCCTGTACACTACTCTACTGTTGTGATCACCTGGCTGTTCCTTCAGCCTGTACACTACTCTACTGTTGTGATCACCTGGCTGTTCCTTCAGCCTGTACACTACTCTACTGTTGTAATCACCTGGCTGTTCCTTCAGCCTGTACACTACTCTACTGTTGTAATCACCTGGCTGTTCCTTCAGCCTGTACACTACTCTACTGTTGTGATCACCTGGCTGTTCCTTCAGCCTGTACACTACTCTACTGTTGTAATCACCTGGCTGTTCCTTCAGCCTGTACACTACTCTACTGTTGTAATCACCTGGCTGTTCCTTCAGCCTGTACACTACTCTACTGTTGTAATCACCTGGCTGTTCCTTCAGCCTGTACACTACTCTACTGTTGTAATCACCTGGCTGTTCCTTCAGCCTGTACACTACTCTACTGTTGTAATCACCTGGCTGTTCCTTCAGCCTGTACACTACTCTACTGTTTTAATCACCTGGCTGTTCCTTCAGCCTGTACACTACTCTACTGTTTTAATCACCTGGCTGTTCCTTCAGCCTGTACACTACTCTACTGTTGTAATCACCTGGCTGTTCCTTCAGCCTGTACACTACTCTACTGTTGTAATCACCTGGCTGTTCCTTCAGCCTGTACACTACTCTACTGTTGTAATCACCTGGCTGTTCCTTCAGCCTGTACACTACTCTACTGTTATGATCACCTGGCTGTTCCTTCAGCCTGTACACTACTCTACTGTTGTAATCACCTGGCTGTTCCTTCAGCCTGTACACTACTCTACTGTTATGATCACCTGGCTGTTCCTTCAGCCTGTACACTACTCTACTGTTGTAATCACCTGGCTGTTCCTTCAGCCTGTACACTACTCTACTGTTATGATCACCTGGCTGTTCCTTCAGCCTGTACACTACTCTACTGTTGTAATCACCTGGCTGTTCCTTCAGCCTGTACACTACTCTACTGTTATGATCACCTGGCTGTTCCTTCAGCCTGTACACTACTCTACTGTTGTAATCACCTGGCTGTTCCTTCAGCCTGTACACTACTCTACTGTTGTAATCACCTGGCTGTTCCTTCAGCCTGTACACTACTCTACTGTTGTAATCACCTGGCTGTTCCTTCAGCCTGTACACTACTCTACTGTTGTAATCACCTGGCTGTTCCTTCAGCCTGTACACTACTCTACTGTTGTAATCACCTGGCTGTTCCTTCAGCCTGTACACTACTTTACTGTTGTAATCACCTGGCTGTTCCTTCAGCCTGTACACTACTCTACTGTTGTAATCACCTGGCTGTTCCTTCAGCCTGTACACTACTCTCCCATACAGCTTGTACTCTGCTGCATTCAACTACAACCACTACTACACCAACACTCTCCCTCTGCCTGTACCATATCATAGAGCCATTCAACTACAACCACTACTACACCAACACTCTCCCTCTGCCTGTACCATACCATAGAGCCATTCAACTACCACCACTACTACACCAACACTCTCCCTCTGCCTGTACCATACCATAGAGCCATTCAACTACCACCACTACTACACCAACACTCTCCCTCTGCCTGTACCATATCATAGAGCCATTCAACTACAACCACTACTACACCAACACTCTCCCTCTGCCTGTACCATATCATAGAGCCATTCAACTACCACCACTACTACACCAACACTCTCCCTCTGCCTGTACCATATCATAGAGCCATTCAACTACAACCACTACTACACCAACACTCTCCCTCTGCCTGTACCATATCATAGAGCCATTCAACTACCACCACTACTACACCAACTACTACACCAACACTCTCCCTCTGCCTGTACCATATCATAGAGCCATTCAACTACCACCACTACTACACCAACACTCTCCCTCTGCCTGTACCATATCATAGAGCCATTCAACTACAACCACTACTACACCAACACTCTCCCTCTGCCTGTACCATATCATAGAGCCATTCAACTACAACCACTACTACACCAACACTCTCCCTCTGCCTGTACCATACCATAGAGCCATTCAACTACAACCACTACTACACCAACACTCTCCCTCTGCCTGTACCATACCATAGAGCCATTCATCTACAACCACTACTACACCAACACTCTCCCTCTGCCTGTACCATACCATAGAGCCATTCAACTACCACCACTACTACACCAACACTCTCCCTCTGCCTGTACCATATCATAGAGCCATTCAACTACAACCACTACTACACCAACACTCTCCCTCTGCCTGTACCATACCATAGAGCCATTCAACTACAACCACTAATACACCAACACTCTCCCTCTGCCTGTACCATATCATAGAGCCATTCAACTACAACCACTACTACACCAACACTCTCCCTCTGCCTGTACCATATCATAGAGCCATTCAACTACAACCACTACTACACCAACACTCTCCCTCTGCCTGTACCATACCATAGAGCCATTCAACTACAACCACTACTACACCAACACTCTCCCTCTGCCTGTACCATACCATAGAGCCATTCAACTACAACCACTACTACACCAACACTCTCCCTCTGCCTGTACCATACCATAGAGCCATTCAACTACCACCACTACTACACCAACACTCTCCCTCTGCCTGTACCATACCATAGAGCCATTCAACTACAACCACTACTACACCAACACTCTCCCTCTGCCTGTACCTCCCAAGTGGACAGGAGAAAATAGAGGTTCAGAGGAAAAGGGGCATTTAGTGTGAACAGACTGGGAGTGAGAGTGTCTCGACGTCTGGAACTGGTGTGACGAGGAGGGAAGTAAGTGAAAGAGAAAAAAAGAAAAGGGTGAGAGATTGATGTCCGTCATCCACCAACAGCACAAACACTATCTGATTGAAGATTATGACACTTCACAACCATGTGACCCCTGATCTTCTGTCCTCATCTCTTTACTCATCTCTCTCTCGCTCTCTCTCGATATGTCTCTTTCTCTCTCTTTCTCTAACCCCCAATCTCTCAATTCAATTCAAGGGCTTCATTGGTATGGGAAGCATATGTTTACACTGCCAAAACAAGTGAAGTAGATAATAAACCAAAGTAAAATAAACAATACATATTTACAGTAAACATTACACTCACAGAAGTTCCAAAAATATATAGACATTACAAATGTCATATTATGTCTATATACAGTGTTGTAACGATGTACAAATAGTTAAAGTACACAAGGGAAAATAAATAAACATACATATGGGTTGTATTTACAATGGTGTTTGTTCTTCACTGGTTGCCCTTTTCTTGTTGCAACAGGTCACACATCTTGCTGCTGTGATGGCACACTGTGGAATTTCACCCAGTAGATATGTGAGTTTATCAAAATTGGGTTTGTTTTCAAATTCTTTGTGGATCTGTGTAATCTGAGAGAAATATGTGCCTATAATATGGTCATACATTTGGCAGGAGGTTAGGAAGTGCAGCTCAGTTTCCACCTCATTTTGTGGGCATTGTGCACATAGCCTGTCTTCTCCTGAGAGCCATGTCTGCCTACGGTGGCTTTTCTCAATAGCAAGGCTATGCTCACTGAGTCTGTACATAGTTTTGGGTCAGTCTGTGCATAATTTTGGGTCAGTCCCCGTGGTCAGGTATTCTGCCACTGTGTACTTTTTGTTTCGGGCCAAATAGCATTCTAGTTTGTAATTATCTTAAAGTTTCCTCATGATTTGTTTGGTTGGGTCCAATTGTGTTGCTGTCCTAGGTCTATCTCTCTCTCTCTCTCTCTCTCTCTCTCTCTCTCTCTCTCTCTCTCTCTCTCTCTCTCTGAGCAGCGTGGCAATGACCCACTGACTCTTGACCTTGATCGAGTTTGATTAGTTTCCATGGAGACCAAATATATATACAGAGTTTTCTATCTCTCTCGCTCTGCTCTCCCTCTCTATGCCTCTATGTTTTTGTTGAGCTGAATCTGTTCTACTGTCACTCTTGAAGTTTGAAACTTGAAAAGGCAGCTGATGGGGATGATTATGCATAGAATTTTAGGAGATAATTCCCCACATATACGTGTTATTATGATAAAGCTTAGCTAAGGACTTATCTCACTTCTGAGACGTGTCTTTTGTAATCTCTGTGTCTGATTGCGGTCTCCTCATGGGCTCTATCAGCTGATGACACGCTTGGCCTCTGACAGACAGACAAACGGAGAGAAGGACAAACAGACGATAGCAGATACAGGAACATGCCTCCCCGTTGAAGCTTCTACTGGTACTTGAACATCAACACTGCAAATTAAAAGAGAGAGAGAGAGAGAGAGAGAGAGAGAGAGAGAGAGAGAGTGTGTGTCTTTCTCGTTGACACCCCGAGGCTGAACCTACAGGACCTCACTGCACTTCCACACAATCATCTCTATTAAGACACACACACACAGACACACAGACACACACACACACACACACACACACACACACACACACACACACACACACACACACACACACACACACACACACACACACACACACACACACATCCACACACACACACACACACACACACACACACACACACACACACACACACACACACACACACACACACACACACACACACACACACACACACACACACACACACACACACACACACACACACACACGTGCAGTGATGTAAAAACAGCTCTGGTCTTGTATTCAGATATAAATTAGCTTTAAATACAATTATTAGTAGTTATTTAGCACAGATCTGTTCGTTTCCTGTCCTCCACTCTGTACATTCGCTGCAGGAAATAAGTCTTCATTAACAGTCTACTCATTCCAGAAATAGTCCTGTCTCTCTCTCTGCCTCCATTCACCCTTCCTTCCATTCACTCTTCTCTCCTTCTATCTGGTCAATCTCTAATTCCTCATTGTCTGCATGCAAAGGGAGTTCCACCTGAGATACTGTAGGTCGGATGGTGCCAAAACACAGGGGCAGTATCACATAAGGAAATAAGGAACACACCTCTTTGGGAGCGCCAATGCTCCAGGCGTATCTATGACATAATCTAAGATAGGATCTCTACTGTACTAGAAGCATGTAGATGTTATCATGGCAGCATGTCTACAGTCTGTACATGCTGTACGGTACTGTACTCCCTTACTGGTTTAAAGGGGAATGGAAACACTAGGATTTAGAACGTCAGCTAACTGGAGCTGTAAATCGCCATGTTGGCATTGTTGCATCACTGGCAGGAGAGAACATTTTGGAAGCACCCAAAAATGTCTGAATTTACCGAGAGCAAATCTGAGTCTGAGAATTAGTTTATTACCGAGTTAGGGAGCCAATAAACCTACTGAAGTCGTTCATGTTTGAGCCGATCGTTGCCCCATATCAGTTTGTTCTCGTAGCAGTAACAACACAGACATGCCGCCTGAAACACCCCAGCTAGAGGGTCGGGGTAGCCAAACACAAACTGGTGTGAGTGAGGATGCTGCCAGGTATTGGCTAGAGTAGTGTGTGTGTGTGTGTGTGTTGTAGAGAGATGGTAGCGATACAGCACAACATCCCACTGTATTACATCCAGTCAGAGGTTCCGGTCAGTCTGTCTGGATGGGGACTGTATTACATCCAGTCAGAGGTGCCTGTCAGTCTGTCTGGATGGGGACTGTATTACATCCTGTCAGTCTGTCTGGATGGTGACTGTATTACATCCAGTCAGTCTGTCTGGATGGTGATGTATTACATCCTGTCAGTCTGTCTGGATGGTGACTGTTTTACATCCTGTCAGTCTGTCTGGATGGTGATGTATTACATCCTGTCAGTCTGTCTGGATGGTGACTGCATTACATCCTGTCAGATGTTCTGGTCAGTCTGTCTGGATGGGGACTGTATTACATCCTGTCAGTCTGTCTGGATGGTGACTGTATTACATCATGTCAGAGGTTCCAGTCAGTCTGTCTGGATGGTGATGTATTACATCCTGTCAGTCTGTCTGGATGGTGACTGTATTACATCCTGTCAGAGGTTCCAGTCAGTCTGTCTGGATGGTGATGTATTACATCCTGTCAGTCTGTCTGGATGGTGACTGTATTACATCCAGTCAGTCTGTCTGGATGGTGACTGTATTACATCCAGTCAGAGGTTCCGGTCAGTCTGTCTGGATGGTGACTGTATTACATCATGTCAGTCTGTCTGGATGGTGACTGTATTACATCCAGTCAGTCTGTCTGGATGGTGACTGTATTACATCCAGTCAGAGGTTCCGGTCAGTCTGTCTGGATGGTGACTGTATTACATCCTGTCAGTCTGTCTGGATGGTGACTGCATTACATCCTGTCAGAGGTTCCGGTCAGTCTGTCTGGATGGTGACTGTTTTACATCCTGTCAGTCTGTCTGGATGGTGACTGTATTACATCCTGTCAGTCTGTCTGGATGGTGGCTGTATTACATCCTGTCAGTCTGTCTGGATGGTGACTGTATTACATCCTGTCAGTCTGTCTGGATGGTGACTGTATTACATCCTGTCAGTCTGTCTGGATGGTGACTGTATTACATCCAGTCAGTCTGTCTGGATGGTGACTGTATTACATCCTGTCAGTCTGTCTGGATGGTGACTGTATTACATTCTGTCAGTCTGTCTGGATGGTGACTGTATTACATCCTGTCAGTCTGTCTGGATGGTGACTGTATTACATCCAGTCAGAGGTTCCGGTCAGTCTGTCTGGATGGTGACTGTATTACATACTGTCAGTCTGTCTGGATGGTGACTGTATTACATACTGTCAGTCTGTCTGGATGGTGACTGTATTACATCCTGTCAGTCTGTCTGGACGGTGACTGTATTACATCCTGTCAGTCTGTCTGGATGGTGACTGTATTACATCCAGTCAGTCTGTCTGGATGGTGATGTATTACATCCTGTCAGTCTGTCTGGATGGTGACTGTATTACATCCAGTCAGTCTGTCTGGATGGTGATGTATTACATCCTGTCAGTCTGTCTGGATGGTGACTGTATTACATCCTGTCAGTCTGTCTGTCTGGATGTATTACATCCTGTCAGTCTGTCTGGATGGTGACTGCATTACATCCTGTCAGATGTTCTGGTCAGTCTGTCTGGATGGGGACTGTATTACATCCTGTCAGTCTGTCTGGATGGTGACTGTATTACATCCTGTCAGTCTGTCTGGATGGTGACTGTATTACATCCTGTCAGTCTGTCTGGATGGTGACTGCATTACATCCTGTCAGAGGTTCCGGTCAGTCTGTCTGGATGGTGACTGTTTTACATCCTGTCAGTCTGTCTGGATGGTGGCTGTATTACATCCTGTCAGTCTCTCTGGATGGTGACTGTATTACATCCTGTCAGTCTGTCTGGATGGTGACTGTATTACATCCTGTCAGTCTGTCTGGATGGTGACTGCATTACATCCTGTCAGAGGTTCCGGTCAGTCTGTCTGGATGGTGACTGTATTACATCCTGTCAGTCTGTCTGGATGGTGGCTGTATTACATCCTGTCAGTCTGTCTGGATGGTGACTGTATTACATCCTGTCAGTCTGTCTGGATGGTGACTGTATTACATCCTGTCAGTCTGTCTGGATGGTGACTGTATTACATCCAGTCAGTCTGTCTGGATGGTGACTGTATTACATCCTGTCAGTCTGTCTGGATGGTGACTGTATTACATCCTGTCAGTCTGTCTGGATGGTGACTGTATTACATCCAGTCAGAGGTTCCGGTCAGTCTGTCTGGATGGTGACTGTATTACATCATGTCAGTCTGTCTGGATGGTGACTGTATTACATACTGTCAGTCTGTCTGGATGGTGACTGTATTACATCCTGTCAGTCTGTCTGGATGGTGACTGTATTACATCCAGTCAGTCTGTCTGGATGGTGATGTATTACATCCTGTCTGTCTGGATGGTGACTGTATTACATCCCGTCAGTCAGTCTGGATGGTGACTGTATTACATCCTGTCAGTCTGTCTGGATGGTGACTGTATTCCATCCTGTCAGTCTGTCTGGATGGTGACTGTATTACATCCTGTCAGTCTGTCTGGATGGTGACGTATTACATCCTGTCAGTCTGTCTGGATGGTGACTGCATTACATCCTGTCAGATGTTCTGGTCAGTCTGTCTGGATGGGGACTGTATTACATCCTGTCAGTCTGTCTGGATGGTGACTGTATTACATCCTGTCAGAGGTTCCAGTCAGTCTGTCTGGATGGTGATGTATTACATCCTGTCAGTCTGTCTGGATGGTGACTGTATTACATCCTGTCAGTCTGTCTGGATGGTGACTGTATTACATCCTGTCAGTCTGTATGGATGGTGACTGTATTACATCCTGTCAGTCTGTCTGGATGATGACTGTATTACATCCTGTCAGTCTGTCTGGATGGTGACTGTATTACATCCAGTCAGAGGTTCCTGTCAGTCTGTCTGTATGGTGACTGTATTACATCCTGTCAGTCTGTCTGGATGGTGACTGTATTACATCCAGTCAGAAGGACTTCCTGCTAGAAGAGGCTACTTGACCAGTCAGCAGCCAATATGCCAGTTAAATAATTGGTGAAATGTTGCTTGATTATAAATTAAGGTTAATATCAGTAGTGGGTAGGTGCTCAATATACTGTATATAATTAGTATCCTATAAAGATGTCAAAGTAGACTTTAATAATATATGCCATTTAGCAGACGCCTTTATCCAAAGCGAACTGGGTACATGGTAGTGGAACCAGATCATAGACAGAGGATTTCAATTTGGATAGGATGGATGGTCAGTCCTTGCGTCTATAGCTCTGTCTATGAATTTGAGAGTGATGACATTTCTCCAGCCCCATCCCTCAGCTTTTTACCGAAGGTTTCTACTGCTGATTGCCACTTTAAGAAGTTAAGATGCAGATTAAATACACACCAAAATATGTTACAGATACTATGAAAATGTCCCATCACTCAGACCTGAGCCAATTCCTCAACGCTTTTAATCATATTTGCCTAGGGTCGCAGAAAAAAATCTTTCCCAGAATTCCCTGGTTTTCAAAAAGATCCCAGTTGGAAGATTCCTGGAATAAGCAGGGCATCCTTCAACCAGGGGATTTTGGGGGAGTTACTATCATTTTGCAACCCTAAAATTTGCCTAATGTAGACCCACATGGAAGAACACACAGCGTTCCCCAGTTGTAGGTTACGGTAGGCTATAATGTAGAAGAAGACCATCAGTTAGTTTAAGAGGATCTAAATCAGCACCACTATTCCACTCACTGTCGCTGCAATTTAGGTCACTTGGATGTTGATGTCTCTATACCTGGAAAATAGATCTGCTAGGGTTTTGGCTGAACTGAAGAGGCTTGGCTACTTGTCTGCCCGGGGCACCTAAAGCTTGCTGCTGCTCTATGGCTGCTCTTCAGGTAGCAGATGCAGCGGACCTGGCTTCAAATACTATTTGAAATATTTTGCTTTAGCCTGCCTGGAGTGCCAGGGGGCCGGAGTTTGCATTTTTCTGACTTATCTATTGGTTCCCACCGCAACAAACACGCTCAATTAAGCACAGATACATTATTTGAAATTATCTCAAAAACGAATTGAACCCAGGTGTGGCGCCATGCAGCCGTGAGGACTAGCAGTAGAGGAATGGTGTTAGCAGGTTATCACTCCTCTGCTAACGAAGCCAGAGTTAGCAATAGCATTACATGCTACAGAGACAGCTAATCTTATTACGTATCATATGGCTGAGAGTTGGACACCACAAAGGATATTCGTCTAGCTGCCAGCTAGGACAGCAACTGAAGAGGTTCAGGCTATGGTACAACACAAACATGTGGTGGGGGGTGATAGTGAGAGGTGAGGGGTGGTGTGTTGGTGTTTCAGTGGAAGTGAACTCCTCAAAGGACTCTTAAAACCAGATCTTAGTTTGTGGCCATGTATCAGTCATAGTTCCTGCCTCATTGAAAATAAGAATTTGTTCTTAACCGACTTGCCTAGTTACATAAAAGTAAAACATTTTTTTAAGTGGCCTGATATCATTGGTTAATTCTTAGATATAAAAATAACATACCAAAAACAGACAATATAAGCTCTGGTCACCGTGAGAGTTGGTAGGCCATAGGTCATTTAGCTCAGGGTGTCCCATATAGTTACTGTGAGAGCTGGCCAGGCGATAGGTCATTTAGCTCAGAGTCCGACCCATATAGTCTAGTCAGCATGAGAGTTGAGACTCAGACCCATATAGTCTGCCCTGTGAGTTGGCACCCTCAGGTCACCTCGCCTGGCATCTAAACTTGATTAGCAGTAAAGTGCTCCATTGATGACTTCCCATCGCATTATAGCGTTAGCTAATCTCATCAATCATGGTTAAGTCAGCCAAGTTTTAAGCAAGAGGACCTAACGAGAGAGAAAGAAGGCAGAAAATCACAAAGATTTCCCCAAATCTCCCATTAATATTTATTTTATTTTTATTGAACCTTTATTTAACTAGGCAAGTAAGTGCAGTAGTATCTAACAATTCACAACAATACACACATCTAAAAGTAAACAAATAGAATTTAGAAATATATAAATATTAGGACAAACCATTTCGGAGTCCGGAGTGTAAATATATATATATATATATGTGCTGGAATGTATAGACATTATGGATAGAATATGTAGTATATCTGTTGAATATGTAGCATAGAATAGTATATGTACAGCAATAGTTGAATAGGATGGCCTTGACTAGAATACAATATTATACATATGAAATGAGTATAACAGTACGTAAACATTATTAAAATGACCAGTGATTCCTTGTCTATGTACATAGGGAAGCAGCCTTTAAGTTGCAGGGTAGAGTAACCGGGTGGTAGTCGGCTAGTGGCAGTGACTCAGGTTCAGGCCAGGGTACTGGGTGGAGGGTACTGAATGGAGGGTACTGGGTGGAGGGTACTAGGTGGAAGGTACTGGGTGGACGGTACTGGATGGAGGGTACTAGGTGGAGGGTACTGGGTGGAGGGTACTGGATGGAGGGTACTGGGTGGACTGTACTGGATGGAGGGTACTGGATGGAGGGTACTGGGTGGACGGTACTGGATGGAGGGTACTGGATGGAGGGTACTGGGTGGACGGTACTGGGTGGAGGGTACTGGGTGGAGGGTACTGGATGGAGGGTACTGGGTGGAGGGTACTGGGTGGAGGGTACTCGGTGGAGGGTACTGGATGGAGGGTACTGGGTGGAGGGTACTGGGTGGAGGGTACTCGGTGGAGGGTACTGGGTGGAGGGTACTGGGTGGAGGGTACTGGATGGAGGGTACTGGGTGGAGGGTACTCGGTGGAGGGTACTGGTGGAGGGTACTGGGTGGAGGGTACTGGATGGAGGGTACTAGGTGGAGGGTACTGGGTGGAGGGTACTGGGTGGAGGGTACTGGGTGGAAGCCGGCTAGTTACGGTTATTTAACGGTTTGATGGCTGAGATAGAAGCTGTTTTTCAGTCTCTCGGTCCCAGCTTTGATGCACATGTACTGACCTCACCTTATGGGTGAAGCGGGATGAACAGGACATGGCTGTCCTTGATGATCTTTTTGGCCTTCTTGTGACATCGGTGTTGTAGGTGTCATTGAGGACAGGCATGTTGCCCCCGGTGATGTGTTGGGCTACCCGCACCACCCTCTGGAGAGCCCTGCAGTTGCTGTACCAGGCGGTGATACAGCCCGACAGGATGCACTCAATTGTGCATCTGTTAAAGTTTGTGAGGGTCTTAGGGGCCAAGCCACATTTCTTTACCCTCCTAAAGTTGAAGCTGTTGCGCCTTCTTCACCACACTGTCAGTGTGGGTGGACCATTTTAAATTGTCAGTGATGTGCACGCCGAGGAACTTGAAGCTTTTCACCTTCTCTTTTCACCTTCTCCGCCCCGTCAATGTGGATGGGGGTGTGTTCCCTCTGCTGTCTCTGTTTTTGACAATATGTTTGTGTTCACAGATGCCCTAGCTGGCTGTCCTCTGTTGTCGCCTCATTCATTAGTTAGAGCAGACCTGGTTCGGTTCTGGAGTGGAGCCAACGCTCTAACCCACAGTACTATACTATAGTATACTGTAGAATACTACACTACACACTGTAGTATCCCTCAATCATGTGTAGTACTTACTGTAAAATGTTGTAGAATACTATAGTAAATACTACAGTAATATCCGCAAAAACACTACAGTCCACAAAAACACTTTTTAAGTTATAGTGAAATCTACAGTATATAATTTGCATATACCCCGCCCATTCCCCTCCTCCATATCGCAGTTTGTGCCACCCATAAGTGAGAAACCTACATGCCAAGTATAAACCAAATATTGTGTTCCCTACAGGTTATAGAAAGGGCAGAAGAGCTGTACTATCCATTCAGACCCCAGTCCTACCTACTTACAGGTTATAGAAAGAGCAGAAGAGCTGTACTATCCATTCAGACCCCAGTCCTACCTACTTACAGGTTATAGAAAGAGCAGAAGAGCTGTACTATCCATTCAGACCCCAGTCCTACCTACTTACAGGTTATAGAAAGAGCAGAAGAGCTGTACTATCCATTCAGACCCCAGTCCTACCTACTTACAGGTTATAGAAAGAGCAGAAGAGCTGTACTATCCATTCAGACCCCAGTCCTACCTACTTACAGGTTATGGAAATGTGCTCAGTAGGTTTTCTGAAGGAAAAATTCTCCACTTCTATGTCAAAGATAATAAAACATTATAGTAAATAGTAATGCCTGCGAAGATACTAAAGTCTGTAAAAACACTACATGAATTACTAAAGTGTATACAACAGTTTTCTTTTACTACAGTATTTATACTATAGTTAACTTTAAATACTACAGCAAATACCACGTTAGTCCACAAAAACACTACAGTGATTACTACAGTAAAGTCTGCAAAAACACTACAGTGAATACAATAGTATTTATACCATAGTATATTATAGTATTTATTTTTATGTGGGAAACATTTTATTTTCACAGGCAGGTGTACACAATCAGACACGCATACATGCACATAGCACTCCACACACGCACGCACACACACACACACACACACACACACACACACACACACACACACACACACACACCACACACACACACACACACACACACACACACACACACACACACACATACACACACACACACACACACACACAGTCTCATCTGTGCTATCTGCTGTTGTTGGTTAGCGAACTGTCCCTCACATTAGACCTAATTTCTGTCTATTCTCTCTTTTTCATTTTCTTTCCATCTATTTCTCTCTCTCTCTCTCTCTCTCTCTCTCTCTCTCTCTCTCTCTCTCTCTCTCTCTCTCTCTCTCTCTCTCACACACACACACACACCACTCTGTCTCTCCATCTATTTCTCTCTCTCCATCTATTTTCCCCTCTCTCTCACTCTCGCTCTTTCTCCCTCCCCCCTCTATGTTATGATACAGTGCTATCTCTCTCTCCCGTCTGGTCGTCCCCATTACTGAAGCGTATCGTAAACATTTCAGTCACACTTAACTGCAGAGCTGTCTGATTTCTACATTTTATTGACCATTTATCCCTGTCTGCCCTCCTTCTAATCTGCCCTCTCCATCTCCCTCTCCTCCCCTGTCTCTCCACCTGTCTGCCCTCCTTCTAATCTGCCCTCTCCATCTCCCTCTCCTCCCCTGTCTCTCCACCTGTCTGCCCTCCTTCTAATCTGCCCTCTCCATCTCCCTCTCCTCTCCTGTCTCTCCACCTGTCTGCCCTCCTTCTAATCTGCCCTCTCCATCTCCCTCTCCTCCCCTGTCTCTCCACCTGTCTGCCCTCCTTCTAATCTGCCCTCTCCATCTCCCTCTCCTCCCCTGTCTCTCCACCTGTCTGCCCTCCTTCTAATCTGCCCTCTCCATCTCCCTCTCCTCTCCTGTCTCTCCACCTGTCTGCCCTCCTTCTAATCTGCCCTCTCCATCTCCCTCTCCTCCCCTGTCTCTCCACCTGTCTGCCCTCCTTCTAATCTGCCCTCTCCATCTCCCTCTCCTCCCCTGTCTCTCCACCTGTCTGCCCTCCTTCTAATCTGCCCTCTCCATCTCCCTCTCCTCTCCTGTCTCTCCACCTGTCTGCCCTCCTTCTAATCTGCCCTCTCAATCTCCCTCTCCTCTCCTGTCTCTCCACCTGTCTGCCCTCCTTCTAATCTGCCCTCTCCATCTCCCTCTCCTCTCCTGTCTCTCCACCTGTCTGCCCTCCTTCTAATCTGCCCTCTCCATCTCCCTCTCCTCCCCTGTCTCTCCACCTGTCTCTCCACCTGTCTGCCCTCCTTCTAATCTGCCCTCTCCATCTCCCTCTCCTCCCCTGTCTCTCCACCTGTCTCTCCACCTGTCTGCCCTCCTTCTAATCTGCCCTCTCCATCTCCCTCTCCTCCCCTGTCTCTCCACCTGTCTCTCCACCTGTCTGCCCTCCTTCTAATCTGCCCTCTCCATCTCCCTCTCCTCCCCTGTCTCTCCACCTGTCTCTCCACCTGTCTGCCCTCCTTCTAATCTGCCCTCTCCATCTCCTGTCTCTCCACCTGTTTGTCACTCCTTCATCCTCCATTAATGTGCCTGTGCAGCACACCCTCTGTTTGTCACTCCTTCATCCTCCATTAATGTGCCTGTGCAGCACACCCTCTGTTTGTCACTCCTTCATCCTCCATTAATGTGCCTGTGCAGCACACCCTCTGTTTGTCCCCCCTCATCCTCCATTAATGTGCCTGTGCAGCACACCCCCTCTATCTCTCTCTAGGCCCTTCTCTTTCCTTTCTCTTTACCCTTATTTTACGTTCTCTTTTTTATTTGGTTCTCTCTCTCTCTCTCGTGTTGTCTCACCACTTCCTCTACCCATTGCCATCTCCTCTCTATCACCTATTTCTCTGTGGCCTCTTATAACCTCATCTACATTGTTTATACTTACTATCTCTCTCCCTGTTACTCCCCCACTCTATTTCTTATATAACTCATCACTATCTAGACTTGGTGGCAGTAAATATCCAAATTGAGATTTCAGAGTGATTTATCCTCTGCTCTTTTCAACAGAGGCTCATATTCTCAACCATCCACACCTCCCTCTCTCTCTCCCTCTCTCTCTCTCTCTCTCTCTCTCTCTCTCTCTCTCTCTCCCTCTCTCTCTCTCTCTCTCTCCCTATCTCTCTCTCTTTATCTATTCTCTCTGTGTCAGTATATGACTGTGGCTGGCAGTATAGGGCTACAAGACACATGTCTAGAGGCCAGGGACAATGGATGTCCTTCCACCTCTCTAACTCTATTTCCCTCCCTTCTCTAACTCTATTTCCCTTCCTCTCTAAATCTATTTCCCTCCCTCTCTAACTCTATTTCCCTTCCTGTCTAACTCTATTTCCCTTCCTCTCTAACTCTATTTCCCTTCCTCTCTAACTCTATTTCCCTTCCTCTCTAACTATATTTCCCTCCCTCTCTAACTCTATTTCCCTCCCTCTCTAACTCTATTTCCCTTCCTCTCTAACTCTATTTCCCTTCCTCTCTAACTCTATTTCCCTCCCTCTCTAACTCTATTTCCCTCCTCTCTAACTCTATTTCCCTTCCTCTCTAACTTTATTTCACACCCTCTCTAACTCTATTTCCCTTCCTCTCTAACTCTATTTCCCTCCCTCTCTAACTCTATTTCCCTCCCTCTCTAACTCTATTTCCCTCCCTCTTTAACTCTATTTCCCTTCCTCTCTCACTCTATTTCCCTTCCTCTCTAACTCTATTTCCCTCCTCTCTAACTCTATTTCCCTTCCTCTCTAACTCTATTTCCCTCCCTCTCTAACTCTATTTCCCTTCCTCTCTAACTCTATTTCCCTTCCTCTCTAACTCTATTTCCCTCCCTCTCTAACTCTATTTCCCTTCCTCTCTAACTCTATTTCCCTTCCTCTCTAACTATATTTCCCTCCCTCTCTAACTCTATTTCCCTTCCTCTCTAACTCTATTTCCCTCCCTCTCTAACTCTATTTCCCTTCCTCTCTAACTCTATTTCCCTTCCTCTCTAACTCTATTTCCCTCCCTCTCTAACTCTATTTCCCTTCCTCTCTAACTCTATTTCCCTCCCTCTCTAACTCTATTTCCCTTCCTCTCTAACTCTATTTCCCTTCCTCTCTAACTCTATTTCCCTCCCTCTCTAACTCCATTTCCCTTCCTCTCTAACTCTATTTCCCTTCCTTTCTAACTCTATTTCCCTCCCTCTCTAAATCTATTTCCCTCCCTCTCTAACTCTATTTCCCTCAAACTCTCTCCTTCTCATCTCTCCGTCCCTCTGTCCATTTTTTTCTCTCTCTGTCTCTCTCTCAATTCAAAGGGCTTTATTGGCATGGGAAACATATGTTTACGCTGCCAAAGCAAATGGAATAGACAGTAAACAAAAGGAAATAAACAAGGGAAACATTAGTAAACATTACTCATATAGACATCACTCTCTCCCTCTCCATCCTTCCGGTCGCCTTGTCTATACAGACATCTTATTACTGTTAGTGTTATTGTATAACCCAGGGTCCCAGTGTGTCAGGGCTAGCCGGAAGCTACTGCTCATTAAGCTCTGGGCTCAGTGTGTGTGTGTGTGTGTGTGTGTGTGTGTGTGTGTGGTGTGTGTGTGAGAGCGTGTGTGTGTCTGTGTGTGTGTGTGTGTGTGTATGTGTGTGTGTGTGTGTGTGCGTACGTGCGTGTGTGCGTGCATGCGTGCGTATGTGTGTGTGTGTGTTGATTGGTGTATCGGTGCAGGCATGGTAAGTGTTAGGATCAATTGATTTCCTCTTCATAGTGTATAGCTGCTGTCTCTCAGGTTATAGCTGTTCATCTCCAGTCTATGGCATGCTAGTGGAGCATGACAAACGATTGAATGCATATACTCCATTATACTCATCAGTGGCAGATAGAGCGTTGCTAGCTGTGTGTGACAAAAATACATAATATTCTCACGGTGTCACTCACACAACAGACACAGGATACTGTGTGTAAAGACCAAAGACCAGAGGCTCATTCCGGGGGGCACAATGTTAGGAAAGGTTTGGATAGAAATATATAGTGTAGAACAGACTCCATCATGTAGGATAGCTAGGTCCGGCTTTTGTGGTCAGAAAAAATGAATGATTCCATATGACTAAGGAACCATCTCAGTTCTGTACATTATATTTCTATCTGCAACAATGTTGCGAAACGTTGTGACCTCCCAAATGCCTCCCCAGGAGTTGCTAGCCCCGCCCCTCCACACCTGTGTGTCAGTGTGAGAGTGAGGCATTATGGGATGGCATGTGGTGATGGAGGGATACGGATTTCTGTCTGGTTTCCATGGCATCGCTGCTGCCTCAAGCTGTCTCTGTTCTGATTGGATGAGGGATAAGGTTGACATAGCAGGCCTTGTGTGTGTGTGTGCGTGTGTGTGTGCGTGTGTGTGTGTGTGGTATGTCATTCTCTGTGTGTGCCAGTCTGAGTATTGGATGTAGTCTTGAGCCACAAATACCACTGTCACTTAGTATTGGCGCAAAGCCATACAGTGGAGTGGACATGATTTCTTGAGATAAAATCAAATGATGTATTTTTTGTATTGAATAACATTGTCTACAGGGCTCACAAGGCAAAGCGGAGGAGCATCTGTGTGTGTGTGCGCTGGCCCTTATTTCCATGGTTACTCTGATCCAGCTGGGCTGATGAAAGTATGTCTCCTACAGACAGCTTTTGTGTGCTCCCATTACTGCTCTGTGTGTGTCCCCAGAGAGACAGAAAGACAGAGGAGGAGGAGAAGGGGGGCAGAGGAGAGGAGTGGAGACATTAGATGGGGGAGCGGAGAGGTTAGGGGAAATAAGAGAGGGGAAACGACAGAAAGGGAAGGGAGGGATTTGTTCCAGGATTCTCCTTATCGTCGTTGTCAGGACGAGAGATGATCGATAACAGTAAGAACACGGTGGCAGTCAGAAAAAGAACGAGGGAAGGTCATTTTAGACAATGTCAATACTATCCTGCCAATGTAAGCCAGACGGGTCATACCACCTCTATCTCCCCTTACATTAAACCATTGAACCCTGGATACACACGTCAAACCTACGTTCTGACACCCCTACAGTGACACCACCTGTTCTACTCTCCACCCCACCTTCCCCTCCACCCCCGCCTTGACGTCCTATTAGACCGGCTCAGTCCAGATGGGTACTGTTCTTTCATTCGCCTCTATCCTTGCGTCTCAATTGGCACCCTATAGTGCACCACACTTGACCAGCACATTGGTTAAAAGTAGTGCACTGTATAGGGAATAGGGTGCCATTTGGGACAAACGCCTATAACTTTCTAGCCATGAACTCTAACATACACAGTATACCCTAACACAGCTGTTTGCATTGCGGCTGGTCAGATGACTAAATGGATGACACGCTGTACAGTCGTTGTACATTCTGTCTCTGAAAGGGCCTAGATGGTGTATGGAGAACATTTTGTGGGGGCAGCGTTGAATGTAAATGGGAGGTTGTCTGGGAACATGGTTTGCGTCCCAAATGGCCCCCTAATCCGTATATGGTGCACTACTTCTGGTCAACAGGACTGCACTATGTAGGAAAGTGGGCTCCATTTGGGACACATCCCATAAGAGGGGAGAGGAACAGGAGAATGGCCTTGGGAATGAGGAGATAGAGAGAGAGAGAGAGAGAGAGAGGTGTGTGACAGAGAGAGATTGAGTTGTGTGTGTGTGTGTGTGTGTGTGTGTGTGTGTGTGTGTGTGTGTGTGTGTGTGTGTGTGTGTGTGTGTGTGTGTGTGTGTGTGTGTGTGTGTGTGTGTGTGTGAGAGAGATAGAGAGAGAGGGTGGTGTAATGGTGAAATGGCCTGGTGTGTGTTTATGTGTTCGTTTATGTGTTGGAGTAGTCTGTTGACTTTTAAACTTACCTGTCAGGGGGCCTGAAACGCTTAAGCACATAGAAGTACTACACACACACACACACAAATCAACTGGTAGTCTAGTAGCCATTCTCCAGCTCCATGCCTTGGGGACATATCTGCTCTCTTCCTGACCCTCTTTCCCATGCCCTCTCACTGGGCAGTGCCCTCCCTTCTCCCTGACTTCACAGACTAAAGCTGATGGTCCCCATGGCCACACACACACACACACTGATTATAGATCAGCTGTGTTAAGTAATGACCCCACTAGGTCAACAGTCCGTTGATTATATGTAGGCCATGGGAGCATGTGTGTGTGTGATGGGGAAACCACTGATTACAGCTGAGAGGGATGACGTGTGTGTGTGTATGTGTGTGTGATGGGGAAACCACTGATTACAACTGAGAGGGATGAAGTGTGTGTGTGTATGTGTGTGTGTGATGGGGAAACCACTGATTACAGCTGAGAGGGATGAAGTGTGTGTGTGTGTGTGTGTGATGGGGAAACCACTGATTACAACTGAGAGGGATGAAGTGTGTGTGTGTGTATGTGTGTGTGTGATGGGGAAACCACTGATTACAGCTGGAGAGGGATGAAGTGTGTGTGTGTATGTGTGTGTGTGGTGGGGAAACCACTGATTACAACTGGAGAGGGATGAAGTGTGTGTATGTGTGTGTGTGATGGGGAAACCACTGATTACAGTTGGAGAGGGATGAAGTGTGTGTGTGTGTGTGTGTGTGTGTGTGTGGTGTGTGTGTGTGTGTGTGTGTGTGTGTGTGTGTGTGTGATGGGGAAACCACTGATTACAGCTGGAGAGGGATGAAGTGTGTGTGTGTATGTGTGTGTGTGATGGGGAAACCACTGATTACAACTGAGAGGGACGAAGTGTGTGTGTGTATGTGTGTGTGTGATGGAGAAACCACTGATTACAACTGGAGAGGGATGAAGTGTGTGTGTGTGTGTGATGGGGAAACCACTGATTACAACTGAGAGGGAAGAAGTGTGTGTGTGTGTGTGATGGGGAAACCACTGATTACAGCTGGAGAGGGATGAAGTGTGTGTGTGTGTGTGTGTGTGTGTGTGTGTGTGTGTGTGTGTGTGATGGGGGAAACCACTGATTACAACTGGAGAGGGACGAAGTGTGTGTGTGTATGTGTGTGTGTGATGGGGAAACCACTGATTACAACTGGAGAGAGATGAAGTGTGTGTGTATGTGTGTGTGTGATGGAGAAACCACTGATTACAACTGGAGAGGGATGAAGTGTGTGTGTGTGTGTGTGTGTGTGTGTGTGTGTGTGTGTGTGTGTGTGTGTGTGTGTGTGTGTGTGTGTGTGTGTGTGTGTGTGTGTGTGTGTGTGTGTGTGATGGGGAAACCACTGATTACAACTGGAGAGGGACGAAGTGTGTGTGTGTCTGTGTGTGTGTGATGGAGAAACCACTGATTACAACTGGAGAGGGATGAAGTGTGTGTGTGTATGTGTGTGTGTGATGGGGAAACCACTGATTACAACTGGAGAGGGATGAAGTGTGTGTGTGTATGTGTGTGTGTGATGGAGAAACCACTGATTACAACTGGAGAGGGATGAAGTGTGTGTGTGTGTGTGTGTGTGTGTGTGTGTGTGTGTGTGTGTGTGTGTGTGTGTGTGTGTGTGTGTGTGTGTGTGTGTATGTGTGTGTGTGTGTGTGTGATGGGGGAAACCACTGATTACAACTGAGAGGGATGAAGTGTGTGTGTGTGTGTGTGTGTGTGTGTGTGTGTGTGTGTGTGTGTGTGTGTGTGTGTGTGTGTGTGTGTGTGTGTGTGTGTGTGTGTGTGTGTGTGATGGGGGAAACCACTGATTACAACTGGAGAGGGATGAAGTGTGTGTGTGTGTGTGTGTGTGTGTGTGTGTGTGTGTGATGGGGGAAACCACTGATTACAGCTGGAGAGGGATGAAGTGTGTGTGTATGTGTGTGTGTGATGGGGAAACCACTGATTACAACTGGAGAGGGATTTAGTGTGTGTGTGTGTGTGTGTGTGTGTGATGGGGAAACCACTGATTACAACTGGAGAGGGATGAAGTGTGTGTGTGTGTGTGTATGATGGGGGAAACCACTGATTGCAACTGAGAGGGATGAAATGTGTGTGTGTGTGTGTGTGTGATGGGGGAAACGACTGATTACAGCTGGAGAGGGATGAAGTGTGTGTGTGTGTATGTGTGATGGGGAAACCACTGATTACAGCTGGAGAGGGATGAAGTGTGTGTGTATGTGTGTGTGTGATGGGGAAACCACTGGTTACAACTGGAGAGGGATGAAGTGTGTGTGTGTATGTGTGTGTGTGATGGGGAAACCACTGATTACAGCTGGAGAGGGATGAAGTGTGTGTGTATGTATGTGTGTGTGTGATGGGGGAAACCACTGATTACAGCTGGAGAGGGATGATGTGTGTGTGTGTGTGTGTGTGATGGGGGAAACCACTGATTACAGCTGGAGAGGGATGAAGTGTGTGTGTGTGTATGTGTGTGTGTGATGGGGAAACCACTGATTACAGCTGGAGAGGGATGAAGTGTGTGTGTGTGTGTGTATGTGTGTATGTGTGATGGGGAAACCACTGATTACAGCTGGAGAGGGATGACGTGTGTGTGTGTATGTGTGTGTGTGATGGGGGAAACCACTGATTACAGCTGGAGAGGGATGAAGTGTGTGTGTGTATGTGTGTGTGTGATGGGGAAACCACTGATTACAACTGGAGAGGGACGAAGTGTGTGTGTGTCTGTGTGTGTGTGATGGAGAAACCACTGATTACAACTGGAGAGGGATGCAGTGTGTGTGTGTATGTGTGTGTGTGATGGGGAAACCACTGATTACAACTGGAGAGGGATGAAGTGTGTGTGTGTGTGTGTGTGTGTGTGTGTGTGTGTGTGTGTGTGTGTGTGTGTGTGTGTGTGTGTGTGTGTGTGTGTGTGATGGGGGAAACCACTGATTACAGCTGGAGAGGGATGAAGTGTGTGTGTATGTGTGTGTGTGATGGGGAAACCACTGATTACAACTGGAGAGGGATTTAGTGTGTGTGTGTGTGTGTGTGTGTGTGTGTGTGTGTGTGTGTGTGTGTGTGTGTGTGTGTGTGTGTGTGTGTGTGTGTGTGTGTGTGTGTGTGTTGGGGAAACCACTGATTACAACTGGAGAGGGATGAAGTGTGTGTGTGTGTGTATGATGGGGGAAACCACTGATTGCAACTGAGAGGGATGAAGTGTGTGTGTGTGTGTGTGTGTGATGGGGGAAACCACTGATTACAGCTGGAGAGGGATGAAGTATGTGTGTTGTGTATGTGTGATGGGGGAAACCACTGATTACAGCTGGAGAGGGATGAAGTGTGTGTGTATGTGTGTGTGTGATGGGGAAACCACTGGTTACAACTGGAGAGGGATGAAGTGTGTGTGTGTATGTGTGTGTGTGATGGGGAAACCACTGATTACAGCTGGAGAGGGATGAAGTGTGTGTGTATGTATGTGTGTGTGTGTGATGGGGGAAACCACTGATTACAGCTGGAGAGGGATGATGTGTGTGTGTGTGTGTGTGTGTGATGGGGGAAACCACTGATTACAGCTGGAGAGGGATGAAGTGTGTGTGTGTGTATGTGTGTGTGTGATGGGGAAACCACTGATTACAGCTGGAGAGGGATGAAGTGTGTGTGTGTGTGTGTGTATGTGTGTATGTGTGATGGGGAAACCACTGATTACAGCTGGAGAGGGATGACGTGTGTGTGTGTATGTGTGTGTGTGATGTGGGAAACCACTGATTACAGCTGGAGAGGGATGAAGTGTGTGTGTGTATGTGTGTGTGTGTGATGGGGGGAAACCACTGATTACAGCTGGAGAGGGATGAAGTGTGTGTGTGTATGTGTGTGTGTGATGGGGAAACCACTGATTACAGCTGGAGAGGGATGAAGTGTGTGTGTGTGTGTGTGATGGGGAAACCACTGATTACAACTGAGAGGGATGAAGTGTGTGTGTGTGTGTGTGTGTGTGTGTGTGTGTGTGTGTGTGTGATGGGGGGAAACCACTGATTACAACTGAGAGGGATGAAGTGTGTGTGTGTGTGTGTGTGTGTGATGGGGGAAACCACTGATTACAGCTGGAGAGGGATGAAAGTGTGTGTGTATGTGTGTGTGTGATGGGGAAACCACTGATTACAACTGGAGAGGGATGAAGTGTGTGTGTGTGTGTGTGTGTGTGTGTGTGTGTGTGTGTGTGTGTGTGTGTGTGTGTGTGTGTGTGTGTGTGTGTGTATGTGTGTGTGTGATGGGGAAACCACTGATTACAACTGGAGAGGGATGAAGTGTGTGTGTGTGTGTGTGTGTGTGTGTGTGATGGGGGAAACCACTGATTGCAACTGAGAGGGATGAAGTGTGTGTGTGTGTGATGGGGGAAACCACTGATTACAGCTGGAGAGGGATGAAGTGTGTGTGTGTGTATGTGTGATGGGGAAACCACTGATTACAGCTGGAGAGGGATGAAGTGTGTGTGTATGTGTGTGTGTGATGGGGAAACCACTGGTTACAAACTGGAGAGGGATGAAGTGTGTGTGTGTATGTGTGTGTGTGATGGGGAAACCACTGATTACAGCTGGAGAGGTATGAAGTGTGTGTGTGTATGTGTGTGTGTGATGGGGAAACCACTGATTACAGCTGGAGATGGATGAAGTGTGTGTGTGTGTGTGTGTGTGATGGGGAAACCACTGATTACAACTGGAGAGGGATGAAGTGTGTGTGTGTGTATGTGTGATGGGGAAACCACTGATTACAGCTGGAGAGGGATGAAGTGTGTGTGTGTATGTGTGTGTGTGTGTGTGATGGGGAAACCACTGATTACAGCTGGAGAGGGATGATGTGTGTGTGTATGTGTGTGTGTGATGGGGAAACCACTGATTACAACTGGAGAGGGATGATGTGTGTGTGTGTGTGTGTGTGTGTGATGGGGGAAACCACTGATTACAGCTGGAGAGGGATGAAGTGTGTGTGTGTGTGTGTGATGGGGAAACCACTGATTACAGCTGGAGAGGGATGAAGTGTGTGTGTATGTGTGTGTGTGATGGGGAAACCACTGATTACAGCTGGAGAGGGATGAAGTGTGTGTGTGTATGTGTGTGTGTGATGGGGAAACCACTGATTACAACTGAGAGGGATGAAGTGTGTGTGTGTGTGTATGTGTGTGTGTGATGGGGAAACCACTGATTACAGCTGGAGAGGGATGAAGTGTGTGTGTGTATGTGTGTGTGTGATGGGGAAACCACTGATTACAACTGGAGAGGGATGAAGTGTGTGTGTGTATGTGTGTGTGTGATGGGGAAACCACTGATTACAGTTGGAGAGGGATGAAGTGTGTGTGTGTGTGTGTGTCTGTGTGTGTGTGTGTGTGTGTGTGATGGGGAAACCACTGATTACAGCTGGAGAGGGATGAAGTGTGTGTGTGTATGTGTGTGTGTGATGGGGAAACCACTGATTACAACTGGAGAGGGACGAAGTGTGTGTGTGTCTGTGTGTGTGTGATGGAGAAACCACTGATTACAACTGGAGAGGGATGAAGTGTGTGTGTGTATGTGTGTGTGTGATGGGGAAACCACTGATTACAACTGGAGAGGGATGAAGTGTGTGTGTGTATGCGTGTGTGTGATGGAGAAACCACTGATTACAACTGGAGAGGGATGAAGTGTGTGTGTGTGTGTGTGTGTGTGTGTGTGTGTGTGTGTGTGTGATGGGGGAGACCACTGATTACAACTGAGAGGGATGAAGTGTGTGTGTGTGTGTGTGTGTGTGTGATGGGGAAACCACTGATTACAACTGGAGAGGGATTTAGTGTGTGTGTGTGTGTGTGTGTGTGTGTGTGTGTGTGTGTGTGTGTGTGTGTGTGTGTGTGTGTGTGATGGGGAAACCACTGATTACAACTGGAGAGGGATGAAGTGTGTGTGTGTGTGTGTGTGTGTGATGGGGGAAACCACTGATTACAGCTGGAGAGGGATGAAGTGTGTGTGTATGTGTGTGTGTGATGGGGAAACCACTGATTACAGCTGGAGAGGGATGAAGTGTGTGTGTATGTGTGTGTGTATGTGTGTGTGTGATGGGGAAACCACTGATTACAGCTGGAGAGGGATGAAGTGTGTGTGTGTGTGTGTGTGTGTGTGTGTGTGTGTGTGTGTGTGTGTGTGTGTGTGTGTGTGTGTGTGTGTGTGTGATGGGGGAAACCACTGATTACAACTGGAGAGGGACGAAGTGTGTGTGTGTATGTGTGTGTGTGATGGGGAAACCACTGATTACAACTGGAGAGAGATGAAGTGTGTGTGTGTATGTGTGTGTGTGTGTGTGTGTGTGTGTGTGTGTGTGTGTGTGTGTGTGTGTGTGTGTGTGTGTGTGTGTGTGTGATGGGGGAAACCACTGATTACAACTGAGAGGGATGAAGTGTGTGTGTGTATGTGTGTGTGTGATGGGGAAACCACTGATTACAGCTGGAGAGGGATGAAGTGTGTGTGTATGTGTGTGTGTGATGGGGAAACCACTGGTTACAACTGGAGAGGGATGAAGTGTGTGTGTGTATGTGTGTGTGTGATGGGGAAACCACTGATTACAGCTGGAGAGGGATGAAGTGTGTGTGTATGTATGTGTGTGTGTGATGGGGGAAACCACTGATTACAACTGGAGAGGGATGAAGTGTGTGTGTGTGTGTGTGATGGGGGAAACCACTGATTGCAACTGAGAGGGATGAAGTGTGTGTGTGTGTGTGTGTGTGTGTGTGTGTGTGTGTGTGTGTGTGTGTGTGTGTGTGTGTGTGTGTGTGTGTGTGTGTGTGTGTGTGTGTGATGGGGGAAACCACTGATTACAGCTGGAGAGGGATGAAGTGTGTGTGTGTGTATGTGTGTATGTGTGATGGGGAAACCACTGATTACAGCTGGAGAGGGATGATGTGTGTGTGTGTGTGTGTGTGATGGGGGAAACCACTG